>NW_024426774.1:77242506-77272314 GCF_017311325.1 Ursus maritimus
GGGGGGGGGTGGCAGAAGGAGAGGGAGAAGCAGACTCCCCGCTCAGCAGGGAGCCCAACACTGGGCTCGATCCCAGGACCTTGGGATTATGACCTGAGCCAAAGGCAGACACTTAACTGACTGAGCCACCCAGGCACCCCTAGGGAAAGATTTTAAATAAGCTATTATAAGTATGTTCTAAGAAAGAAAGGAAATCATGTCTAAGATATTAAAGGAGAATTTGACAACAATGCCTCACCAAAAAAAGAGATTATCATAAAGAGATGGAAATTATTTTTTATGGAAATTTTGGAGTTGAGAAGTACAATAACCGAAATGAAAAATTCTGTAGGAGGAGCTCAGTAGTATTTTGAACTGAAAGAAGAAATAATCAACAAATACAAAACAGACTAATAGAGTTTAGGCAATGTGAACAACAGATAGTAAAAACAGCTCAAATTTGATTAAGACTATTAATCTACACATGCACAAATCTCCACAGATCCCAAGTAAAATAAGCACAAATTCACACCCAGACACATAATAGTCAATATATTGAAAACCAAAGATAAAGAGTGTTTAAAGCAGCAAGAGAAAAATGACTCATCACATACAAGGTATTTTCAGTAAGTTTAACATCTGACTTCTTAACAGAAACCATTGAAATCAGGAAGGTAGTATGCAAAAAGAAAAAGAAAAGTGTCAACCAAGAGTTTTATAACCAGCAAAACTGTCTTTCAAAAATGAAGGCAAATTAAGACATTTCCCAGATAAAAACAGAAAATTCATTTCTAGCAAATCTATGCTGCAAGAAATACTGAAAGCAAGTGATACCATACAGTAATTCAGTTTCTCTCTCTCTCTCTCTCTCTCTCTCTCTTTCTCACACACACACACACACAAAACAAATATGCCAGTAAAGTGATTATGTGGGTAATGATAAAATATAAAATGAGGTCACAATGGCCAGGCACCTTGTAACCCCATTCAGGCGATCTCTCTTCTACTGTCTTTTCTTCAACTACCTCTTCTTCAAACCAGCCCCATTTTGGCATCCAGTCCCTTCCCAGTTTCATTCTCATCACTGAACAATCTCTAAGTCACTGTGTCATATTCCTTAAGGTTTTTGGCCCCTGGTTCCAAGGCTTCCTCTTTATACAGTTAATATCCACTGCTGGTCCCTCCAACACTCAGGCTGATTGTGCCTTGAGACCTTAAACTCCAAGGTTCATTCCCCTGACTTCAGTTCCTGCAAGTATGGTCACACCCTGGACTTCTCATCACTGGGAGTTACTCCTCTTCTGACATTTCCTCTCTTAACAATCTTTTGGCCTTCTTCCTCCCAGTCCCACTGAACCTGTCTATCTCACTACCTTTTAGCCCTCCTAGATACTAGTAAACCATCTTAGGAGAAGGAGCTCAGAGACACCAAGGTCCACTTTACAAATCTGCATCCTAATTTCCTGGCCAGACATTACTTCTTATCTACCACTTCATCCTAATGTCCACTTGGTCCCCAACCTCAGTCTTAGTTGCCCCTTACCCTTGAATAAGACCACAGCTTTTCTCTTTTTTTTGGCTTGATCTTTATCCTTTGTTCTGTGGGGTTTTTGCATACACCCTCAGGCTCTATTCATCCCCACATCCCACTCATTAGCCAGCCTTCCCATTTAGCCCTATTGGTCTGCACAGCTGGCCTCACCTGCAGGGTGATATCAAGCAAAATCTACTCTTCTGTGTCCCACAGACCCCAATCCCTTGACCTCCCATCTATCAACTCTCTTAGCAGGTTCTCATTACATTACTTCCCACACCATCCTTAATTGTCTTACTTTTCCATTCCTCCCAGCTACTGCTCCAACCTTTGACATACCCCTCTCTCCCAGGAGTTAGCCTCCCTTTCTATTTAACTCAGGGAAAATGTATCTGTCTCATTACATGTGAGGGTGGGAACCCATTTATGTCTGTGTGACAGAGACTTCTGAGCAGGTGAAAGGAATTGCTGTGGAAGAGAATAGACCCTCTGATGCTCATTTCCAGGGGGGCTTCACTTTCATAGTCCCTGCTACAGAGAGAGGGAGCACAGAAGCCTTGAGCTTAAACTCAGTCTTAGGACTTTGGCCTAAGAATGTAAACCTTCACGAGAAGAACAGAAACAGCAAAGCCTGGTGAATAGGTTAAAGGTAGACTCAGAGGCCAGCAACAGGCATCTCCGAAGACCACAATTTCTCAGGGAGGAATTTAGATGTGACAGATGGGCTCCTGCTATCAGGAGGAAGAAATGGATGTGGACTCCTCTGTGAGCATTGTTCACAGCAAGTATCAGAATTGTTTTCAGAGGGGTCCAAGCCAGCAGGTACAGTGAGGTATGCATTTGGAGAGAGGGCCATTCTCCCCTCTTACGCCCTGATGCTGAGACCCCAGGTCCTCCTGGGACCTGGGGACAGGAGGCAATGGGAGCATCAGGGGACATTACTGTCATCCCTGACACTGCATTCTCATGCAGGGCACTGGCAGGCTTGGCATTGGCAGGGCTCCCCTAAGCAGCTGAAGAGATGCAAACACACCCACAGGAACTAGAGTCCAAGAGGAAGACAGCTCTGCCAGCACTACAGAGGCTTCATCACTTCACTTCCAGCCTGCTCACTTTACTTTCACCCATGCTGAAGCTTACACACACACACACACACACACACACACACACACACACACACACACACATCTACCCATGTACCAGCATATATGCATACACACCACACCTCACACACGCCCTGTGCCCTTAGTTATCAGCCTCCTCTTGTACCTCCAGACTTTTCCACCCCTTGCTACCTTGCCTCTCTGCATACATAGTCCAGGCACTCCCCTCCAGGGGCAAACACCTGTCAGTGTTTTCTTTCGAACAGACTATTGGCCATCTTCACCAATACATTTCTTGTAAGAGTTTTCTGCACTTCATCTCTCCTCGTCTTTAACCATTTCAGTCTGGATTTTGACCTTAGACCACATCACACCCCCTGCAACACACCCTCAGCAAAAGTACAGCCAGCTCCAAACTCTTGGATCCAGAGTTCTCTCCAGGGGTTTTACTGTAATCAGATCCTCGGCAGCATTTGATGACCACTCCTGCCAACTCTGCTCTCCTTTGTTCCCCCAGGGGACCTTGTTCTGGTTCTCTTTCTTTCACTGCTTTTTGCTCTTTCTCTGACTGATCTGCAAATGATACTACCCACCCCAAATTCCATATAAAACTGCTCATCCCCTTTCTCTGCAACCTCTACTTGAGAGGGTTTCCTCCCTCTTCCAGCTTGAAGTACAATCAAAATCTTATTCTCAAATGCAGCTGAGCTCTGGACACCAGATTTCCAACTACCTGCTGGACATGTCTTTCTGGAGGCTGGGAATCTTTCAGGCACTTTAAACTCAATATGTTTGAAATAGAACTTCTTTATATGTTCCTCCAAGAAAATACTGTGTTAAAGAAGAAGGAACCTCATGCCCTCTCTCCTGTCTCTAAAATGAGTGTGTAGTTTGAGGCTATCGGTACATTTAGTGAGAGTGCCGCTAGTACTGCTTCCTAATCACAAATGAGATGAGCAACAATGCAGATCAGCCAAAATGAGACGAGAATTCTCTCTGCAACTTTTATGGAAAAAAAAAACTTACCACGGTTAAAGGCTTTCAAACTACTCCATCCTTTTCTATAATTACATATTACATTACCACTAAATATCTTCCCAGTCATAGAACTGATGGGACTGATCCAGTGACATGTCACCTCTATTGCATGCCAGCTCTGTGTTGTGCAACCCTCTTCTTCCATGTTCATCAACAACTTGCCCATCTAAACCCATCAGGCACATTGCCTCTGCCTGTCTGATACTGTTGATGGACAGCATGGAGGAGAACCAGTTGCTCAATTTGGAGTTTACGGACCAGAGTGTCAGTCACAGCCAGAGTATGGGGAGCCTTCAGTAGAGATGACATTACTGTTCTGCATCCTTGTGGAGAAAGGAATGGTTGGGATTTGGCTTTTGTTTTCTTGTTGATGTCAGAGAGGGAAGGAAGGTAGAAATATATCTGTGTTACAAGTCACAGTGCCTCCAGCAAGAACTGCTGTAACAACAAAGGAAATGCATTTTCTCACCCTACTTGTTGGTGCATGATTTGTTTATTCATGGAGAGACAAGCACACAGTAGAATATAAAACGTGAAAGCCTGCAAAAGGATTTTCAAATGGTGTTTATACTCCTATTTAAGTTCATTCTTGATGTCACAGCAGGAAGACCAAATCATAAAAGTACATAATGTACTTTAGAAATAATAGAGCTGCTGCAGAGGGAAAGAAGGAGGGATTGGGGGAGGGGAAGGGGGAGAGAAAGAGGCTGGGGCTGGCAGGGGGTGGGGGAGGGGAGAACTGAGGAAAGCAAGGATTGGGGCAGAAAGGCTCTCTCTCTAAATCTGCAGTCCCATTGAATTTCTCACTTGACCCACTGCCTCTCTTTCCTTTTCTGTGAAATAGGGTTTGTAATGAAAAAAATTGTTCTAAGCCCCCTATAACAATTTTTCCAGAGATACTTCATCTGTGAGTGGACATGGTAGTTCCTCCAGGCCCCCACTACCTTCAAGCCTGTGAGCAGATCCAGTGCTGGGCCCAAAGCTGGCTAGCCATGAGGGCCTGCTGGAGAGGAGCCAGAGCACGCTTCCAGCCAGAACCGAAGATGGTTTGTCAAATTCATAAACTGCTGGGAGGTGTCAGTAGCACAATAATTGCCCTTCGGGGTGCTTCAAAATGAGGGTGAGGGCATCATTTAAGTCAAAAGAATAAGAAAAGGGTAATGATCAGCCATGTTCCCATGGGTGAGCCAGGGGAGGAGGGGAAGCCATGTGCTTGTATTGGTTCTGGAGGCTGAGAGCCATTCTGGTTACTGCTTGATTCTGGCATCAAACAGTCTTGAGTTGAATTTCTGGCTCTGCCAACAACTAGTTGGCAAGCCTGTGTAGGCACATAACCTCTCTAGGCCTTTCTCCCCTCCTCTAGGAAATGAAACAGTACAAGAGATTCCTCTTGTGAGATTTGTGATAGAATTTTAAAGCGTAGAGTGTGTAAAGTGCTTATCTCGGTGTGCCTGATACACATACACAGTGCTCAGAAATTAGTTGGCTATTAGCATGATCTTTCTGGTCTCCAGTAGATACTGCCACTTTTTAGTCTCTGCTTCTTTTCCTTTGCAGATCTTTCCCTTCAAGTGAATGACTCTCTGTTACCCACCCAGATCTGACACCTGACCACCCTAGCCAATCAACCCATTCCTTACTCTTGTAACACAGGTGTGGGTCAAGTGAGCTAATGAGAACCCTCTTTAGTGATGTTGATGTCTCTGGAATTATCCTCTGTAGCATGATGTTGAGGGGTCATCCCTGCCTCTTCTTCCTAAAAACAGTTGGTCTGAGGTTAAAGATAATAGGGAGAAATCAGAGCTAAAAGATGGAGGGAGAGAATCTGGAAGTCCCATCCAAACCCTGGGATCGAGGCAAGCCGGTCACCAGCACCACCCATTGAAACATTCCAATTATGGCAGCCACTAGACCCTCCTTTTGGCATAAGCTTCTTTAAGTTGGTTTTCTGTCTCTTGCCACTGACCTGGCTAAATGCATACCATCCTCCTATTCAGGGTGGAGAATGTGAGGAAGGGCACCTGACAATGCCATGACTGGTTGCCAGTTATGCAACCGAATCAATTGTCGAGTTTTTAAAACACTACAGAGTCTAGATCCCGTCATCCCCAGAGATTCTGATTCAATACAACCGGAGGGGGTCTGGGCATCCTTCCATGGCAGTGAAGAAAAAATAAGGAACTGGGCACCTCCAGAAAGATCCAGGGCATCTGAGGCACGGTGAGGAGAAGGAAGCTTGGTGCTGTCAGGCTGACACCAGAATAAGGAACATCACCCAGAGTCCTGTAAAGCAGTCAGAGATCACCTTTGTTCTCTTGGTAAGAATTGGGCTCTTTTGGTAATAATCATGATCTTCCGTTTGATGCAACCAGATATATCTTATTATAGCATTGTAATACTATGAAACCATTTCCATCAACTCTTAGTTCACGTTCATTCTGAGTGTGATGGTGATTCTTTCTCCCCCCGATGCGGTCACCCCACACAAATATGTAGAACTGTGGGCTATTCTTGTTTGGGGGCTCCCCACACTCAGCGCCTGGAAGAGACTGGCCAACCTGTACTGAATCAGTAGGTGTTGCCTTTCTTCATCCAGTAGAGACTTTTCCCAACCCCTCCTCTCTTCAAAGGGCACTCCAACAACATCTTTGTTCAGCCAAAGCCCTTTCAGTGTTTGAATGAAAAAGACGGAAGTCCTCTTTGCCGGGATTCCGTATAGGATGAGGAAGGGGAAAGTGCGCTGTTTGGTTCAGGCCTGTCTTGACTAGAGGGCACTCTGAGTAGTGGCCTCAGCTATCCAGCTTCTAACCAGCTCAGCTGAACTCTGGGGTCCATGGCTATAACTCTGCACGCAGTTCTAATGTATGTGATCCTGCACGCACTGGATATCTACAGTTTGACTCAATTCCGACACTACCTGGAGATAGTATCAGATCCCACAGGTTAAGGGCTCAGACCCTGAAGACTATCTCCTTACATCCTTCAGATGCCGATCGAAAGTTAAGGTTGTTGCCTGTGCTTCTGACAGACCAGCTATAGATTGGAGCTTCCAAGATTCCCTCCTTGGGTTCAATTAATTTGTTAGACCATCTCACAGAGCTCAAAAGAAACATTTTACTTACTAGATTACCAGTTTACTACAAAGAACATAATTTAGGAAGAGCCACAAAGAAGAGATATATAGGTCAAGCTATGTGGAAAGGGGCATGGCGCTTCCATGCTCTTTGAGTGCACCCCTGTCCCCGAGTCTCCATGTTCACTAATCTGGAAGCTCTCCCAACTGGTCCTTTTGGGTTTTTACAGAGGCTTTATCACATAGGCATGATTGATTAAATCATTAGCCATTGATGATTGAACTCAATCTCCAGCCCCTCTCTCCTCCTGGGAGGTCCAAGGCTGGGATTGAAAATTCCGAACCCCTAATCTCAGGTTTGGTTCCACTGGCAACTAGCCCCCAACCTTAGGAGCCTCCAAAAGTCATCTTATTAATATAACAAAAGACATCTTGATGGCTCTTCTCACTTAAGAAATTCCAAGGTCTTAGGAGCTTGATTCAGAAATGGGGACAAAGACCAAATACCTATTTCTTATTATAAATCACAATATCACAATGGTCTTGCCCACACCATCTCTCATCCTCATCTAATTCTACAGTCAGTGCCCTCTTCTGAACATCTCAGACTCCTTCAAGTTCATGAACTCATTAGTACAATTTATAGCGCACTGACTGCAAGGGGAGGTTTCTCAAAATGAGGTCCAGGACTGTCCACACCCAGTCTCCTGGAGACACTCAGTTGGGCGGGAGGTGTTGGGGGAGGGGTACGGATTCCGTTTCTTAGTCCTCTCCCAGACCAATGGAATAAGACCCTGGCGGAGCTGGGGCCAGCAATCTGCACTTCTGGGAAGCCCCTGCATTCCAAGGCACAAAGTTGAAGAATCTCCGTGGTGGGTGGGCCCCTGCCTCCTCTCTCCTCCTCCCTTGTTAAATAGTGGAAATCAGACAACTGGGCCTGAGCAGGGCATAGGGAGGAAAACAAGAACGCTGCCTTGGCTCCCCCTGACGCGTCATCTATTAAGAGGCCTCGGATAAAAGGCAAGAAGTAAAAATGGTTCTTCTACCAAGGCTGGCGTTTTAGAAAACCCTGTCTCAAACACCCTGAATTTTGAGGCTGAAAATAGTTATTATTTTTGCCCTCATTACCTTCTTTCTCTATTTAAAATGTAATCATTGTCAGAAGAATACTGCAGCTATGCACATCCCTGCCAAAACCTCACACAATAGACACTAAAAATAGGGCTTTGCCTCCAAGCTCTGCAGAATTCTCCAAAATGAAATACACACACACACACACACACACACACACACACACACACACTACCTACCTATTACTGGAGGTCTGCTGTCCTGTCGTCTAGTGACATCTGTTTTGCCTTTTATTTCCCCAAAATAGCCTTCCCTTCTTTTCTGAATGACCTCCTTTTCCTGATTTGCACTGGTCAGGGCAGTGCTGGCCTGGGCTGACCCCTTCGGCCACTCTTCTTGGGTTTTCTCTTTCGATTGACGATCCAGTCACCACTGGTGGTGGAGCCGATCAGTCTGGAACATTCTTGGCAAACTTAAGATTTGCCTGCTGCTGTGATGACGTCACCCCGGTCCTGCCCACCCCTCACATGCGCCCACTAGGTAAAAGCACTTAGAGATTTGAATGTAGCCTGGCCAGGCAGGAGGCTGCCCAGGGTCAGAGCACAAGCCCCTGTGCTGAACCAGGAATTGTAAGGGAAAAGGCCACAGAGTGACTTCACAAAGGAGCATGCTAGAACAATGTGAACACCAGGACGAAGCTCCCTGTCTAAAGAGTGGGAATTTCACACAGGCAGACGTATTGCTGCCTTGGCATTCTGGCGAATTATAACACCCAAAATAGCATGACTTCTTTTAAATTCCTCCTGGCATCTGCCCACAGCACCCACACCCAGGAAATGGTGGGCAGAGTCTGTTTTCACCCACTGCAGTGCGCTGGAACAATTTCACTCACTTTGTAAAAGAATATATATATGGGAAGTGAATGCAATGCGGGCAAGGGCGAGGCTCTCACGGAATGATTTCATTCTCTTTGACTTTTCCTTCTGTGATGAGGGCCTTGCTGTGACTGTTGCCGGTATAGTGGCACAGGCCTGTGGGTTAGGGGTTTCTGGCCTCCACTGATGTGAAGCACCCCCATCAGCCCGTGGCTCAATTCCCTAACCTGATGTCTAGAAGCCAGTGTGTTCCAGGGCTGGGGGTTCCAAAACCTCTGAAGCCTTTCTGGATCTGGACCTGGTTTTCTTCTCTGCAGCACTGCCCTGAACAGCGCCCAGTGGCTCTGGGAAATGGGCTGAGCAGAACAAGGCTGACTCCACCCTAGTGTTGTATTATGCCAAGGAGCTGTGGTCAGTTGTGTTCACCTGGGTTAATGCCCATTACCCACAGACCTTTCCAGCATCCCCTTCTCTGGGCATCTCTGGGCATGCTTTCTCTTGGGCAGCTACCACCATCCAGTAGATGTATTCCAGGAAAGTTACGTGTGAGAGGGATTTTCTAAATTTCACTTTGTGCTGAAAGCAAATAATTATTTTAGTAGTTGTAGAAGTTTCATCTTCATGACTAATTCTCCTAACCTGTGGCTCACTTCTGCAAATTTTCACCAACTTTGCGGAAACACACACAATCATGTAGGTACTGACCTTTTTGGTTATCTAGTCCTGTGTTAGAAACCATTCAGATTTACTGGCTCAAAAGACAATTTTATTATTTCTCATGATTCACTAGGTTGACTGGACATCCAAGATGGCTCTCCTCATAAAACTGGCGCCTGGCTGAGGTTGTCTGAAAGGCTGGGCCCTCTCGTTCAATCCACATGGTCTTTCCATGTGGCTAGCTTGAGTTTATTTACAGCGTGGCAGCTGGCTCCAAGACTGAGCCTACCAAGAGGATAAGCCCCACTTTACAAGCATGGATCAAACCTCTGCTTGCACCCCTCTTGCTAATGACCATTTGCCCAAAGCCGTCGTATGGCCAAGCCCGGAGACACTGTGACAATACTGAAAGGCAGGGCTCCTTGGGAGCTACAAATATAACAGTCTACCATACCAATCATTCCACAAATGCAACTCCCTTAGGGATAATGGACTCTGACACACATTAAACACCGTAAGCAAATTGTGGTGTCTGCTTTTCTCAGACAGGAAAGTGGAGCAGACGTAGAGCCATTCAGTATAAGTGGAAGAGTGGCCAGCTCTCCTTAACACGCAAATTCTCATTAACACCAGAGGAAGTCAGAGCACTGTTTCAGTCTGTTTCCTTTTGCCATTTTCATTTTACTAACTTTTAAAGATTTGAATTTGAAACATTTATATAAGTAGCCAAAATAGTAAAATGAACTGTCTGGTGTCCATGATTCAGCTTCAGTAATTATCCATTTATAGCCAATTTTGGTTCATGCCACCTTTACCCATTGCCCCTACCCACTGCCACGTAGTTTTGAGGCATATCCCAAGACATCATATCATTACATGGAAATATTTCAGTGAATCTAAAAATAATTATGCTGAGTGAAAGGAGCTACGTAATACTTTATAAGTCTTCGTTTTCGAATCTATATTGACAGAAATTAAGTCAGTGATGGGGGATGGTGTGGGAGAGGCAAGGGGGGCGAGTTACAAAAGAACATCAGACATTTGGGGAGTGATGGATATGCTCGTTATCTTGATTGTGGTGATGGTTTCACAGGTGGCTATCTATGTCACAACTCGCCAAATTACACAGTTTAAATGTGTGTGCAGTTGATTGTACAGCAATTATGCCTCTGTAAGTCTACTTTAACATAACATATTAATGTTGAAAGTTGGGTTTTAAAAGAGTGAGGGTTTTAAAAATTGAATTGGTTGTTTAAATAATTTGTTTTATTCTTTCTATTTTTATTGACAAAAGCATTTAAGGATATGCACTGCTTCAGCCATAACTCAACAGGTTATGTTGTATCGTTTTTTCAGTTGTCATTTTCTTTTCTTTCTTTCTTTTTTTTTTTTTTTGAAGATTTTATTTTATTTATTCGACAGAGATAGAGACAGCCAGCGAGAGAGGGAACACAAGCAGGGGGAGTGGGAGAGGAAGAAGCAGGCTCCTAGTGGAGGAGCCTGATGTGGGGCTCGATCCCAGGACTCTGGGATCACACCCTGAGCTGAAGGCAGACGCTTAACAACTGCACCACCCAGGCGCCCCATTCAGTTGTCATTTTCTAAACTCTGCAATTTGGTATGCATTTCTCTTTTGACCTAAGAGATGTTTAGGAAAGAGTTACCTTTTTAAAATTTTCAGATAGAAGAATCTTCTGTTTCTCTATTTACTTACCAGTGTCTAGGTTAACCATATTATGATCAGAGGATTTTTCCTGTACTGTTTCTCCTTTCGGGAGTTCATTGAGGTGTTCATTATGGTCTGTCATGTGGTCAGTTTTCATGCATGTTCCCTTGACCTTTGAAAAGAAGGTAAATTCTCCATTTTCAATATATAAGTTTTGACATATACTAATCAGATCACCTTTCTTAGTTTGACTTCCTTTTGTTATTTGACTTTAATTCTGACATGCATTAATAGGATTGAAAAGTTTCCTATGACAAGTGTGTTTCTATTTCTCCTCACATCTTCTGTAATTTCTGCCTTGTGAATATTGCTGCCATGTGATTTTATGCATAGCTATTCATTCACTATTCTGTTTTCATTGTGCAATGCATTCTCTAGCATTATAACATTCCCTTCTTTGTCTCATTTAATGGTTTTTGTCCTGAATTTCCTCTTCTTTGAAGGTAAACTGACAGTACTTGCTTTCTTTTGGTTGTGCTTGTCTGGTACACATTGACCATCCTTTTCAGTTTCAACCTTTATGATTTATTTACTGCCTGAGATATATTGCTTTTATTTTTTTAAAATTTTTGTGAGCTATGTTGCTTTTAAACAGCAGATTTGGTTGTGCTTTATGATGCAATGTGAAAATCATTTAATTTAATAATTGAATTTATCCCATTTATGTTTTTTGGTGTGAGTTTGATCTTAGATCTGTAACAACAGATGGTTTTTGATTTACGATGGTTAGACTTAATAATTCTTTGACTTTAAGTTGTTGCAAAAGTGATACACATTCAGTAGAAATCATACTTCAGATTTTCTTGTCTGGGCTACCGATTTGCTGTCCGATCCTCTCTCAGTGCTGGGCAGAGGCACTGAGCCACAGATCTGCGTCAGCCGCATGATCACGAGGGTCAACAACCAACACACTTACAACTGATCTGTACCCATACAACCATTCTGTTTTTCACTTTCAGTATAGTATTCTATCAATCACATGGATATTCAACACTTTCTTATAAAATAGGCTTTGTGAAAGATGATTTTGCCCAATTGTAGGTTAATGGAATTTTTCTGAGCATGTTTAAGGTTGGCTGGGCTAAACTGTGATGTTTGGGAGGTTAGGTGCATTGAATGCATTTTCAACTTACATTACTTTCCATTTATGATGGCTTTATTGGGATGTAGCACTATAGTAAATTGAGGAAGATCTGTTTTTTTTTTTTTAAGTTTTTATTTAAATTCCAGTTAGTTAACATACAGTGTAATATTAGTTTCAGGTAGACAATGTAGTGACTCAACACTTCGATACAACTCCGGGTGCTCATCACAGCAAGTGCCCTCCCGAATCCCCATCACCTATTTGACCCATCCCCCCCACCCACCTCCCTTCTGATAGCCATCTGTTTGTTCTCTATAGTTAAGAGTCCAGGTCGTGGTTTGCCTCTCTCTCTCTTTTTTCCCCCTTTGCTTGTTTGTTTTGTTTCTTAAATTCCATATATGAATGAAATCATATGGTATTTGTCTTTCTCTGACTGATTTATTTTGTTCAGCATAATACTCTCTAGTTCCATCCATGTTGTTGCAAATGGCAAGATTTCATTTTTTTTAATGGCTGAGTAATATTATACATACACACACACACACACACCACCTCTTCTTTATCAATTCATCAGCCAATGGACATATGGACTGTGTCCGTAATTTGGTTATTATAGATAATGCTGCTATAAACATTAGGGTGCACGTATCCCTTTGAATCAGTATTTTTGTATTTTGGGGGTAAATACCTAGTAGTGTGATTGCTAGATTGTAGGGTAGTTCTATTTTTAACTTTTTGAGGAACCTCCATACTGTTTTCCAGAATGACTGCATCAGTTTGCATTCTCACCAACAGTGGCAAGATGGTTCCACTTTCTCCACATTCTGGCCAACACCTGTTGTTGATTTTAGCCATTCTTACAGGTGTGAGGTGACATTGCATTGTAATTTTGATTTGTATTTCCCTGATGATCAGTGATACTGAACATCTTTCATGTGTCTGTTGGCCATCTGTATGTCTTCTTTGGAAAAATGCCTTTTCACGTCTTTTTAATTGGATTATTCATTTTGGGGGTATTGAGTTTTATAAGTTCTTTATATATTTTGGATACTAACCCTGTATCAGATATGTCATTTGCAAATATCTTCTGTAGATTGCTTTTTAGGTTTGTTGATTGCTTCCTTTGCTGTGCAGAAGTTTTTTATTTTTATGTAGTTCCAGTAGGGTTTTTTTTGTTTTTTTGTGGGGTTTTTTTTTTGGTTTTGTTTCCCTTGTCTCAGGAGACATATCAAGAAAGAAGTTGCTATTGCCAATGTCAAAGAAGTTACTACCTGTATTCTCTTCTAGGATTTTATGGTTCCAGGTCTCACATTTAGGTCTTTAGTCCATTTTAAATTTATTTCCATGTATGGTGTAAGATAGTGGTCCTGTTTCATTCTTCTGCATGTTGTGGTCCAGTTTTCCCAACACCATTTGTTGAAGAGACATTCTTTTTCCCATTGGATATTCTTTACTGCTTTTTTGAAGATTAATTGACCATATAATTGTGTGTTCATTTCTGGGTTTTCTATTCTGTTCCATTAATCTGTGTGTCTATTTTGTGTCAGTACTGTACTGTTTTGATCACTACAGCTTTGTAATATAACTTGAAGTCTGAAATTGTGATGCCTCCAGCTTTGTTTTTCTTTTTTTGGTTGCTTTGGCTATTCAGGGTCTTTTGTGGTTCCATACAAATTTTAGGATTGTTCTAGCTCTGTGAAAAAATGCTGTTGGTATTTTGGTAGGGATTTGATTAAATGTGTGGATTGCTTTGGGTAGTGTAGACATTTAAACAATATTTGTTGGAAGGTCTGTATTTTGTTCTCTGAATACAGTGTTTTAAATCTTTCAATATAAAGTCTGTTTGTTTTCTTTTCTTTTCTTGGGTGAGGGGCACAGGGTGAGAAATAGAGGAGTGAGGAAAGGAGGGAAGAGGAAGAGAAGAGAAAAGGTTTTAAGAGAAGGGAAGAGAAACAAGTTCTGATACTTAAGAGGAATTGTAATATTGTTTTAATGATTATAATTGTCAGACAAAATCCTCAATCATCTGCTTTTTAAGCTGTTTTGAACAATAATAAATTTCATATGTATTTTCTTCCCTTTCTTCTATCTCTCCTCCACTTCTGACATTCATCAATAATATTATCTTGATTAGTTTTTACTTTGGACTCTTAAAAATGCATGTTCTACTATTTGAGTCTTTAAATTCTTTTCCCTGTGTCCCTGATTCTATAGATAAGGCCGTCGCTGAGCTTCCTGACATCTTTACCCTTCCCCTCCCAGTGTTCGCCAGTTGTATTATTTCTACATTGTCAGCGCACACGACACTTACATTCTATTTTGTTACTCCAATCCCCACTTCACATTTACTTTTAGATCCAAACCTAAATATAATCAAGGCTTACAGTCACACTCTTGGCTAAAGTTTCTGCAGTTGAGTCTCAGTTGGACGAAGTTCATTTTCTGGTTGTTTCCTCAAGAAAGGTTCGTGGAAACAATACTTTCTGAGTTCCTGCATATTTAAATGGTTTGCAATAGGCTTTATAATTGTCGAACAGCTTGGATGATAGAAAATTCTTGGTTTGCACTTTCCTTAAATATCTTCTAAGTGTTTCTGTATTCTCTCTTTTTTTAATAGAGATTTTACTTATTTATTTATTTATTTGAGAGAGAGAGAGAGAGAGAACACAAGCAAAGTGGGGAGCAGAGGGAGATAATCTCCAGCAGACTCACACTGAGTGCAGAGCCTGATGTGGGGCTCCATCTCAGGACCCTGAGATCATGACCTGAGCTGAAACCAAGAGTCAGATTCTTAACCAGCTGAGCCCCCAGCGACCCCTCTCCATTCTCTTCTAATGTTAAATGCTATTGGGTGAAGTCTGAGTTCAATCTGTTTTTTTTTTTTCCTCTTTGTAAGTAACTTGATTTTTTTAATGCTTTGCTGCCCAAAGGATACTCTCTTTAAGTCAATAATTACACTAGGCTATGTCTCATATGGTGACTGTCCTGGATCAGGTTTCCCTGGGAAGTAGTGTGAACATCCAATAAGTAGATTCAAGTCTTGATTCATTTTAGGAAATGCTTTGAATTGTATTTTAAAATATTTTACTTTGTAGCATTTGGTTTCTTCTGGGACCCCAATTTTGCATATGTTGGCTTTCTTTTGACTTTCTGCTATCACTGTCACGTCCCCTTTAATTGTTTGAAACTCCTATCTCTATTTCATTTAGTTTGCATTTCATATTTCTACCCTTTGCTTCCTGTACAGCATTTGCTGCAGTGACTTCGCTCCTTTTGAGCTCCATCCAATTTTGTCTTCACTCATGTGATGATGGCTTTTTTTTTTTTTTTTTTTTTTTTGCTATCTGTCCTGATTCTTCTACTCCTATCTCATCACCTGTCTTTGCCTTGTCTTCTTATATTTGAGTTCTTACATTTGTGCTTTGTGGTTTCCCTCTAGAGATTACATTATTTTGCTAAGGTTTTTTTGGTTTTGGTTTTGTTTTTTTTTTTTTTTTGGTTGTGCTTTGTCTCTAATTCATGGAGGAATGTTTGATCATAATTTCATCTCTTCCAGGACACATTTTTCTGGTACATGTTCTTCTGTTGACAGGATTTGCTGTTCTTTTTGTCTTACAGCACGCTTGCATGGGAGCTATTCTATTTTCCTTTTATTACTTATAGAGTGTTTGGGTTGGACTTTCCCGAATAAAGCTTTCTGCAGGAGGATCTAACTAGGGGTGGGACAGGAGCAGCCTTCTAGAATTCTTGATCCCAAAGGGCCTCTCTCTTTCTCTGTTTCCACAGAGATGGACAGCTTCCTGAAAATATTGTATAATTCTTTATAGAACTCTGCCTCCTCAGCTTCTCTGAATCAAGCTGGGTCTACAAGGACTTCTGTGGCCAGCCCTTGAACCTTTAGTTCCTTCACCAGCCAGTGCAACAAGGGACAGGTGAGCAACTCACCTTCGAGAAGTGTATTTTTTTTTTCTTCTGCATTTTCTAAGCCCTGCTTCTGCTGGCCCCTAGACACACTTGTACCTCTTCCTGTGACGGCTCTCCTCCTGACAGCCCATACGCATGTTTTGGAGTCTATAGCAAATGGAATTCCTTGAAGCTATGATTTCCATGAGGAGCAAGAAGCACCACCACCATGCTCATTTCCAAGTCTGATAATTTGGAGGAATTAATACTAAGCTGCTGTGCTCTCCTTCAAAAGGCTTTGAGCAGGGTGCAGTTTGAGGCGTGATGGAGGTACATTCTTCCTGCACCAATTTCCATCTCCCTCTCTAGCCCCTGCATGACTGTTTCAGCAGGTAATATGGTAACACACATTAGTGAAGCAAAGTAGAGACCACATGTGTCATCTAAAAGCATGCCACATCAACAACTAAGGGGAAAACACACACACACATGCACACACACATGCAAAATGTACATGAACACACACACTTCGTGGGCCAAATAGAATATATCTGCAGGCTCCTGGTGCACCACCTCCAGTCTAAATCAGCTCTAGGGTCCTTCTGTGGTACCTTCTAGAAAGGATCCCCACCATGACTGCCTGTTATCTTGGTGACTTTTCCACCCCTCCACCAATCCCTAAGGCTGTTCCTGACGATGACTTCATCTGTGTCACATGTGTTTATGGAGAAGCCTTGTTTTTTGCCTGTATCCTACAACCCCACCTTTGGCCTGTTCAATCTGATCTCTTTGCCTTTAACAGGTACCCCTTACCATGTACGGCCTTAACCCAGTGCAGCTCTGTGCAGGCTGGAATTGTCCTGGGCTTGTGCTATACACCAGGGACTCTAGTTGATACCAGAATTAGATTTTGATCTCCACAAACCCCCAGTTCCCATGCCTGCACCCAGAGTGTGGCAGCAGCCGGGTGGGGCAGCCCTTTGTTTAGAGGTGAGCAGAACAGAGAAGACAGGAGCGCCATTGTGACTGAGCAGCTTGGGTGGGCCTAAAGGGAAGCTGAGGATAGGCCCGGGAGAGGAGACCTATGCCCCAGCATGTCACCTGGGGCTCTCTGCAGAGATTTCTGGGCTGCTGTGAAACTCCAACTGCTCTGGAACAAAGTTGAAATGTTGTTGGAGAGCAGCCTTGGCAGGGGTAGGGGCCAAGTGTTCTGGACACTTACCAGAAATAAACAGACTGCAATGAAATAGATCAAGAATCCTTTCCAATTAGGACAGTTGTGTGGGTTTTTAAAAAAAAAAAAAATCTGAAGTAAGAAAGGGAACAAAATGCAAAAATCTGTTCTTTTCTTCCAAAAGACTTTAAGTAGCAAATAAGCAAGGTGTCAAGACTGGGAAAGCCTTCTGTCTAGGCTCTGAGTAAATGAACTTGCTTTTTGGTAAAGAGCTTGAGTTAAAATTAAACAGATACATATGCATAGCTTGCAATAGAATGATCCTGCATGCATCGCCTTAAAAAGAAATCTGAACATTTTTCTGAGTAGGGCAAGCAAAGAGAATCAGGCAACAGTCCCTCCTCCAGAAATCCATAAACAGCCCCTCTCCTTCTACAGCAGAGGAAATTCGTCAGAGCAGCCCACCAAATGTCCTCGTGTTCTGAAAATAGATGGCACAGGTCCTTCTCTGGGCACTTCAGGACAAGGGCACTGGGGGTGTCCCTAGTGACAAAGGGAAAATCCATAGTAAGGATGGCCACACCCACCTCCACAGCCACCCCCACCCTCACCCCCAGTGGGGTCTTCAAAGTCTGCAGAAATATCTTCAGTCCCTACACCAATTATCTACGTTGGCCCGTTTTTATGTACATTTGAATCCAGTTTCAAATTCCAATTTAGATTCTGTAATCTCAAGACCTAGAATAGAGCTTGGCTTGAGCTGGTGCTCAATATATATCTGGAGGCTGGATGAATCTCATGCCTTGCTATTGCTTCTAGTCTTTAACTTCCTTCCGTCTCCTAATTTCAACTGTAATTGACTCTTTGAAAAGCTGAGACCAAAAGGGCAGATTTTTTTCCATATAGTTTACATATACTTTTCTTACCCCCATTTTTGCCACCCCTCAGAAGGCTGTCAACAACCTTAGGGAGGGCTAATGGAAGTGACTGGATAACACTCCCAACTCTTCCCTCTACTAGAAAAACAACTATATCAAGTTTACTCAAGGGACATTGGCAGATATTAGAAATAGCGTGAACTGTGTGGATTTAGGAAGATGTCACTTTTACAGTGGACTCATCATAGAGGGCAAACTGTCTAGAAAGTGCTGCAGAGGGAGATTGTCTGCCCCTGACCTCTGGCAAGACATGGAGAGTGGACCACATCATGTGTTTTTTATTTTCACACACTCACTTTCTTATGACCAAATGCTCATGAGTTGTTTCTCCAAATAGACCACTTGAACGTCACTGTAGGGTCTGGATTGACTGAGCCCAGCGAAGGGAGGTGCTGTGCACTGTCACACACATTGCTGAGGAAGAAGGGAGGGGCCCCAGGGCCGTTGGTATGGAGCATAGCTACTTTGTCCCTGGGCTTTGCCATGGAATTGGATTTTTCCCCTGAATATAGCAACACAGTCAGGCCCCAAAGAACCTTGCTTCTCTAAGATCATCTGATTGATGGAAGGATGCTCAGTGCCATATGTGTATCTTCTGTCCTTCAGCAGCCCCATCCCTGTCCCCACCCAGCATAGCGGCTGCATCCTTGGGCATCTGACATTTTTGTCGGTGGAAACACCTGCCAGGAATCATAGGCGTGGGATATCTTCCTTCCCAGCTCTCACCTTCTCAAGAGCAGTTTAACTCATTTACACTTTCCCTCTGTGCTCCAACATTACTTTTCCCTCCCCTGACACCATCTTCATCACCTCCTTGCTACTTGTTCTGAAGTGGTTCCTGGGACAGATTTCCACTGAAACCTTTGGTAAATAATGTGAAACTCCGCAGGTAGTGGCAGTTGCTTCTAAGCTGGTTGCGGAAAACTAGAGACGAACTTTTTACTGTCTGAGCCACTGCAGTCACCAGTGCAGCAAACTTGGGAAGCAGTGTTAACTCTTGTCCAGGGTTAACACTTGGGAGCTGGGCGAGATGCTATTGGATAACAGAAAACATATGCTTGTCCTGCCACTCCCTTCCTGGCACAGAGCTCCCAAAACCCTTGTAAATGTCTAAGTAATAGGAACACTAGGAGCATGTTTTGTTCTATTGAGATGGCTCTGGGTGGGCTCCTGGATGGGGGCTGGTCACCAGAAAGATCAAGCCATGGTTAGAAGCTTGGACTTTTCAGCCTCACCCCCAACCTTTCAGAGAGGGGAGAGGGGCTGGAAATGAAGTTAATATTGATCATGGCTACATGAGGAAGCCTCTATAAAATTTAATAGTAGGAGGTTCAGAGAGCGTCCTGGTGGATGAACACATCTACACCAGGAGGATGACACACCCCTGTCCATGGGGACAGAAGCTCCTATGCTTGGGACACTTCCAGACCTGACCGTATGTTTCTCTTCATCTGGCTGTACATCTATATCCTTTCTGATATCCTTTAATAAACTGGTAAATACAAGTAAGTGTTTCCCTGAGCTCTGTGAGCTGCTGTAGCAAATTAATCAAACCCGAGGAAGGGCCGTGGGAACCCCTGATTTGTAGCCAAATAGGATGGAAGTTGTGGGTAACCTGGGGACATGTTACTTGCAATTGGCGTCTGAAGCACAGTGGGAGCAGGAGTGTGGGACTGAGCTCTTACTCTGTGGGATGTGATGCTCTCTCCAGGTAAGCGGTGTCAGAATTATGCCAGTTACATTGTAGGATACCCAGCTGGTATCACTGAGAATTGCTTGATGTGCAGGAAAACTCCCCACACATCTGGTGTCAGAAGAATCGTGAGTGTTCTGTATGAGTAGTAAAGGAGACACACAGGAAAGAGAAACGCAGAAGGAGGTGGAGGACTGGGTTTTTCCCTACTTAGGAGACTGAACTGAGCTTTTCCTTTAGAGACACATTTGTCATTTGTATGATGTATTCATTTCAGAGGGATCTGCCAGTAATGTTCAGAGGACTTGATTAATTTTGACCAAGTTTGGTATTTGCTTTACTTTCCATTAAATCTCCTGCCTGGAAATAAATGTTCTTAGTTAGGAATCTGCAGAAGGGATTTTTAATGGATTTCAGTGCATTTCGGGGATATTACTAAGGCAAGAGCTGTGGTTCACAGAAACCACATGCTACATAGGGAGCAGTTATTTCCATTATTAAGATTCCACTCAGTGTCCTCACTGGAAGACCACTCAGGCCTTACTGTGAAGGGAATACAGGGCACCACTTAGTCCTCTAAGACAGAGCTGTTTCTGTATTGTCAAATGTACATGTGGCTCCTTAAGTAGACCCCACCTCCTAGACAATTATCGTTCTAAGAAATAACTTCCTGAGAGCAAACTGCTTCGTGTTTTTATCACTGGTTTTGCAAACACTGAAGCCTAAATACCTCCACTTTCTGCAGGGAAAAAAGAGGGTGAGGAGACAGTAGGACTCCTCATGGGGAAGTAGCCACGACAGTTCCATCCAGAATTGACTGGAACGATCAAGTTGGGAAAATCATCAGCAAATTAGTTGTATTAGAACAGGAGTGAGTTACCCTTGTCCAGTGGCCACTGGAGCCTGCCCCACTGCTCCCTGTTGCCTGAGTTTTGATTTTGGACAACATCCCCATATTAACGTGTTAGTAGCAACCTTTTCATTGTCAGTGTTCCTCATTGACATTTGTTGGAACCAGCTACACTAGCTACGTCAAAATTCAGTGGCTTAAAACAATATCTATTTACTATTACTCACAGTTGAACTAACCATCCTTTTTCTTTTCTGATGTTTGGACATCTTGGGGCCTTGCTGACCCTGGAGGGACTCAGCTAGGATTACACCTTTCACATGCAAACTGACTACTCCAGAGTCCACACCCTAACCTCCTCCTTCATCTCCCTGGCTGTCACACGTGGGCCCCTTTCCACCAGCCCTAATCACCCCGGGGCCAGGATCAGACAACTAGGGACAGCCCTTATGCCCCAGAGCCTGCTAAAATTACCACATTTTAAACAACCCTGCTTTAAGTCCACTTAACCTGCATCAGCCAAATAGAAACCATGAAAAAGGTTCTTGCTCACTTTGCCCTCCTTTCCCTCTATCTCCTGACTGACCCTGGTGCTTCCCCCAAGAGGCCCTCTGTGGGGTAGTGTGGGGTGCCCCCTTCTCTTGGGATCTGTAAGAATAACAAACTATATTTTCAATGGCACTCATCTCCTGATCTCTTGGCCTTACCATACCCGAATAATAGTAAAACCCGTATTTTAAAACTACAGTCTACAGGTCAGCTAGGCAGCTTTCTGGACTTAGGACATCTGTGATCACCTATGGGTCCAGCAGGCAGCTCTGTTGGTCTTCACTGTGCTGCCTCAATTGTTTGAGGGCTGTCAGCTTTATGGCTATAAACTTCTGGGATGTCCACAACTGGACAGCCAGGCTCTCCCTCCTGTGGTCTCTCACTCCTCAGCAGGCAGGACTGGGCTTGTCATAGGGCAGTGGCGGGAATAGAGAATAGAAGCGGGTGGAACCTCTTCAGGCCTCCAAGGGAAGGAACACACATCACTTTCCCTGCACCCCACTGGCTGAAGCAAGTCACAGAGCAGCCCAGGTTCATGGGGGAAAGAGACAGGCTCTACCTTTGGATGGAAGGTATGGCGATGTCACATTGCAAGTGATGTGGATACAAAGAACAGTAGAGAAATGGGGACATTTCCTAGCCCCTCTACCACAACATTCTTCTACTCAAAAGAGTAAATTATCTAAAACATGTTTTTCCCTTTGGACATAATAAAAGTATGTATATTTTAATTAAAAAAGAAAAAGAAAAGGTGGCCTGTGTGTGGACAGTTCACTATTCTAATAAGACTAGATTTAGATGGAATTGCATTCTCTCAGTAGAGTAACAGAAACATGAATAATTGGGACAAAAATATGGCATGTGCTACCCTTGTTAAAATGCAGACTCCTGACCCCAGAAATTCTAATTCAGCAAAGCCCAGGATGAGGTCCAAGAGTCTGCATGTTAACAAGCTCCTCAGGGGACTTGGTACAGGTCACCAAGTGAGGTACAACCTCACTTTGAAAAATACTGGTGTCCCATGTTGATAGCAGCGTTATTTACAACAGCCAAGACATGGAAACAACCTTAGTGTCCATCGATGGGTAGATGGATAAAGAAGATGTGGTGTATACATATACAATGGAATATCATCCAGCCATAAAAAAACAAGGAAATCCTACCATTTCTGACAACATGGATGGACTGAGCGGGCATTATGCTAAGTGACATAAGTCAATGAGAGACAAATACTGTATGATCTCACTTTTATGTGGAATCTTAAAACACACACACACACACACACACACAATCAAACATATAGAAAAAGAAATCAGACTTGTGGTTACTGGAGGTGAGGACCGGGGGGAGGGAGAATTGCAAGAAGGTGGTCAAAAGGTACAAACTTCTGGTTATAAGATAAATAAGTACTAGGGATGCGATGTCCGACCTGATGACTATAGCAAACAGTGCTGTATGAAATATAAGAAAGTTGTTAAGGGATTAGATCCTGAGCGTTCTGATCACAACAGAAATATGTTTTCCTTTATTCTTTTCTTCTTCCTTTTCTTTTCATTGAATCTATATGAGAAGATAGATGTCAGCTAAACCTAGTGATAATCATTTCACAATATACTTAAATCAAACCATCATGCTGTAGGCCTTAATTTTATGCAGTGATATATGTCAATTATTTCTCAATAAAACTGGAGAAAAATTTTAATGCTGGTAGCAAAAAATTGTGTGTGTGTGTGTGTATGTATGTATGGAAAGCAGTAATATCACCTTTATTTTACAAAAAGGGAGCTAAGGCTCTAAGCCTTAGATCTGTTTAGTGGCCTGAGAAACTTCCCTCAAAAAGGTAATTACAGAGCTGGGATTAGTACTCAGGCCTCTTGGCCCTTGACCTATGAGGTACGGTCTGAGAGCGCAGAGAGCCCCCATTCTCCTTAGAACCACGCTTACCCGGGGCTTGCCGCAGTGCCTGAGCCTCCTATCAGTGCTTGGTCTCCTCTGCAGTATCGGCAAGATCACTCTGCCCCTTCCAAATCCTGTAAGGGGGCTAGAAGGCAGGACTCAGGCACTGGCGACGTTGGAGGTGAGGGGAATGGGGACAAACATATTAAAACCCCTGCCTAAAAACCTCACACTTTCGCTTAAATTGATGTACTGTATTGGTTGCTAACTCCCAGCTTGGGCCTGGGGAGCTTTATTCATCCCTCAAGTAGCAAGCAATGAAAAGAGAGCAAGAAGGGATAAAGAATGAGGAGGAAGGAGAACATTTCTATGATCATTTCTCTCTCACCGTAGGTGGCTTCCTAGTAGTCCAGCGGGTGACGATGATGGTGGTGATGGTGGTGATGATGATGATGGCAACCATTGCTGTACCCGTTTTACAGGTGGAGAAACAAGGACTCCCAGAGGCTTACCCATACCTCCTAGTACAGACCTGGATCCTGACTCTTTGGGCCTCCTCCTGGAAAATGACCATTTCACAAAGAGCAATCCACCAATTGCACTAATTTGGTGTGATTCTTCAGAACCCTGGAAGAGATATTGATGGTCTCCTCTGAAGGAAGAGTAAAGTAAGAAATTACCGCACTTTTAAGATACATTGTCTTTAAGCTTGATGTGAAAAATGACACCTAGGACATATACCCAGCTGGGAATTTATGAGAGTCCGGTTCCACCCCAATAGCCCTTAGATGCGGCAAAATGTTATTAGGATGACAGGGATGCACCCTGTGCCAGTCTGCCCAGATTTTAACCGCCAGGGTCCAATCACACCTTAGACAGGTGAAGAGAATAATCCTCATCAGTTGGCCATTGGCTCTGCCTCTGGGTTATCCCTCAGGACTCTGTGGTCACCTCTGATGGCATATCTGTCAGGTTCTCAAGAGAAACAGAACCAATACAATGTGCGTGTATATTATATTATTATCTCTCTGTAGATGATGGGTGGATGGATGGATGGATGGATGGATGGATGGATGGATGGATGGACTGATGGATAGGCAGGTAGGTAGTGGGAGAGAGAGAGAGAGACAGAGATTTCAGAAATTGGCTCACATGATTGTGGGGACTGGCAAGTCCAAATTCTGCAGGGCAGGCTGGCTGGCTGGAGACCTAGGGGAGAGCTGATATTGCCACTTAAATCTGAAGGCAGTCATCTGGCCAAGTTCCCTCTTCCTGGAGGACCTCCAGGACATCCAGGACTGGATGAGGTCCACACCCATTATGGAAGGTAATCTGCTTTACTCAGAGTCTACTGATGTGAATGTTAATCTCATCTAAAAATGCCTTTACAGCGACATCTAGTCTCATGTTTGTCCAAAAACTGGATACTATGGCCTAGCCAAGTTGACACATAAAATTAGCAATCACAGCTGGGCAGGGAAGTGCCCAGAAGTGGGAGTGAGGATTTGTGTTTACAAACAGGCTTGTTGCTGAGCTGGACTTGATGGGAGGAAAACAAGACAGAGGGGCAGCCTCAGTACTCCTGCTTCTGACCTATGGCAGAGTCAGGGTCAAGAGCTGGTGGGCCTCCTAGGGAGAGAGCTGATTCTTTCCAACTGCATTTGAGCAAACTGGCTTCTTGCTTCAGGTTTGAGAGGAGGTGGCTCTGCTGACAGCTGTGTTACTCCATGAAGCACATCCTGCCCCAGACCTCACTTGTGTGTGCCACACACACCATCCTTCCAATAGCGCCACCAGCACACAGGTATGAGCACTCACACCATCTCCCAAAGAGACCCACAAAGGGCCTTAGAGTCACCAGAGTTCTGGATTGATCTGCACCCATACACTCTGAGGGTTGTGCTCTCAGCCAACTTGATCCCCCTGAGTCATGGTCCTAGGAGTGTGACAGAAGAGCTGGGGCAAGTCCAACAGGCAAGTCAAGCACTTTGAAACCATGGGAAATATGAGAGCGCTGCATAAAATAGGAAAGTGGTTCTCTCTCATGGGCTTCCCTCGCAGAGACTCAAAGGCAGGTGGGGAACTGTAGAGGAGGCAGAGGTTTGGAAGGAGGCTTGTTGCCAGCAAGTCTGGGGAGAAGAAGAGAGGGGTAGGTGAGGAGGGAGGGAGAGCTACAGAGGACGAGAGGAGCTTCTGACCCAGAGCAGCAGTAAATTCTGGTCCTGATCTCTAGAACAGGAGAAAGAATGGGCTGGAGATGCGTCATTCAGAGCCCGGTGATCAGGGCTGCGTGAAGGTGGCCGCTTAACTGGGGCCAACACAGAGGCACTAGACGTCATGAGCTGGATATTCCTGGCGAAAGTCGTGTATTTTTAGTGTTGATTATATGAATAACTTGCTTGAGTAGCTGTAACCTGAGGTAAAATTTGATTGGAAAAGAAAGGCAAATAAAAACCTGGAGTGGGAACTCTGGACAGCAGGGCTGCCTGGGGCAACCTCAGAAGTTGGCAGCTGGTCTCAGGTGTCATTCTCTGGCCTTCCCCCAGGCCCCTGTGCTCCGAGCCCCAGTCTGCAGCTGACCTTCCCACTCGGTGTCCCAGCACCCTCCTCATCGAGGACCTACTTGCGGGCAGGCCACTGAACCCTCACCACGGTCCTGCAAAGTGATGATGCTATCCCACAGTCATTGCTCTTACCATTGCCTGGCACTCTCCTGGGGGTTTAAAGCCTCTCATCTCATTTAGGAATTAAAAATCAAGCCTCCAGGCCTGGAGATGTGACAACATGCAAGCTAGTGATTCCAACCTCCCTCTACCTCAGAGGCCCATGGTAGTTCCCTTTTTGCTGTTTCTGACAAAATACTGAGCCGGTAAAACCCAGAGAACCTTAGTGCTGACCTTGCCTACCCCCGTCATTGTACCTGAGAGGAAACTGAGGCCCAAAGAAGCTATACAAACTATGTAAGTTTGCACAACTGGTTGGTGGCAGGATCAGGATTAGAACTCAGATGACCTCACCCCTAGGTTCACTAAGATTTCCCCTTGCAGAGAAGAGCTGATCCATTTGCACTGTGGTGTTAGTGACTAATAATGGCTTAATCCTGCCATCCTGAAGTATCTCAAGTTTTACTGAGAAAGGAAACTGTCAACCACCAGCCAAGTAGGGCATAAGAGGGTGAGTTAAAGGAGGTTAAAATTAGGAATTAAAGGAAAACATTCTTGGTTCTCCTCATTTCATACCACATAAGCTGTCAGCTTGGCTGTTTACTTAATAGGCTTGAATTGCATAATAATTCACCCACCATACCACCTTAGGGTCTGGCTGGAATGAAACACTGTTATAATCCTTGACATGGAAAGGAACTGGAGACCATTGTATTATGGAATGGCAAACACAGGGCACTCTGCCATGCATCCCCCTCCCATACCTCTGCAAGGCAGACTAATCCCTCCTAGGCCTTTGTTCCTCTTTCCTCTACCCCCATCACTGCTGAGAAGGGACTGGTTCTGCATCCTTTCCAACCAAGAGCTGCACCAATGGATTATAGTCGGTTAAGTCATTGATAATCAAAGCGTGATCTGTGGACCCACAGCAGCGGCATCACCCTGGAGCTGCTTGGCGATGTAGAACGTCAGCCTCACTCCAGAGCTACCAAATCAGAATCTGCTTTTGTATGAGTTTCCAGGCAATCCTCATGCACACTGAGCTTTGAGAAGCATGAGGTTTCTTCCCCTGCTAAAATAGAGAGGATAGGGGCGCCTTTAACTCACCCTCTTATGCCCTACTTGGCTGGTGGTTGACAGTTTCCTTTCTCAGTAAAACTTGAGATACTTCAGGATGGCAGGATTAAGCCATTATTAGTCACTAACACCACAGTGCAAATGGATCAGCTCTTCTCTGCAAGGGGAAAGTCGTTAAGCGTCTGCCTTCGGCTCAGGGCATGATCCCAGGGTTCTGGGATCGAGCCCCACGTCAGGCTCCTCCGCTAGGAGCCTGCTTCTTCCTCTCCCACTCCCCCTGCTTGTGTTCCCTCTCTCACTGGCTGTCTCTGTCAAATAAAAAAAAAAATCTTAAAATAGAGAGGATATGCTTAGAGTGGTGGAAAAAATACTCTTTAGAGGTGGAAGTATAAGAGGTGGTAAAGTCATGAGACTGAAGCCAGATCCTCTGGGTTAACCCTTGTCACTATTATGTGACTTAGAGTAAGTCACATGAATGAGGCCATTAAAATGAACACTCTGTGGCCAAGTTCATGTCTAATTCACCTCTGAAACCCTAGTACCTAGAATGTGTAGGAGCTCAGTAAATGCTAAGGAAGAGAATTACCAGTGGGCTTTGGTTTCCTCCCTCACAACTGAAAGTGTGCTAAAGAATGGCTTCCAGCCCTCACACCCATGTATCCGCAACACACTGACTCATGTCCTGGTTTAACTAACATGAGACAAGTGGGTTACCAGAGAGCTAGCAGGAGGGGTGAGTTTCTGCCCATGAAAATTCTTGTGAATGCAGACTCCGGGCTGGGAAGCTGTGGGTTGGGGACACTGGCCTTTCTATTGCTCAGCCCCAGAAACTTTGGTCAGACCCAGCCAGCTTCCTGTGACCCTCTCCTTCTTGTTCCAGGCCTCCTTACCTTCTCTTAGCTTCTCCACCATACCCTGGACTCCCTGGCTTCTTCCTTCCTCTCCCAAGCCTGGCTATGTGCAAGACAGTTTCTCCAACACCTCACTTGCCTGCCACCCATTCTATCAAGCACAAGAATACCTTTTGGGGGGTTCACCACAGGCAAACTGAGACCAGGAGTTACACAAAGCCCACGGAGTTCCCATAAGGCCACCCAGAGGCCTATAATCTCCAGTACCTCTTTGCACTCCTCACCTCCCACCCCTTTCCAGACTAAGGAGGCTATCGTGCTGGAATAGGCTTCTTTTACTCAGATGATTTGTAGCACTCAGCTCACCAGCCCCCATCTGGAGTCCCAGTGAGCAGCCCCAGGTCTTTGAAAATCTGCCTCTCAAGGGGAGCTAACAGAAGACCAAAGAAGGAGAAGGAGAAGACGAAGAAGAAGGAAAAGAAAAGAGAAGAGAAGAGAAGAGAAGAGAAGAGAAGAAAAGAAAAGAAAAGAAAAGAAAAGAAAAGAAAAGAAAAAAGGAAAGGAAAGGAAAAGGGGGGGGGAAGCCGGAAAAGAGACAAAGGCACCCTTAGCTATTTGAGGGTCTTTACTCTATCCTGATGAAGTACCTGATACAACACCTCCTACCCTCTTCCACCATTGGGTCTCCTCCATGGGTCTGGGATTCAGCAGCCTCACCATCCCATGAGGATAAATTCTCCCTAATGTTTTGGTAAAATAAGGCTACTGGCTTCTTGGGATTCTCAGGTTGACTTGATAGAAGAATATTTTACCTTATGCGTGAGTTGGGTGCTTAAACCAGTATTTGAAAAGTGTTGTAATGCTTTTGTTGTAAGGAAAAAAATGAGATATGTAAGAATAGGCACGGCAAACCCACGCTTACAAAGTTATTCCCCAAGTAACCTGTTACATTTAAGACATTTCGCAAATAAGCAACAAATCAGAACAGATTCCTGGCCATAAACTTGCAGGACTGGGAAGACTGCCCTGACTGCTGGGTTCCTATCAGCCCTGCTTACAACCCTTAGGTATGATTTACATGCTAATTTTTTTGACTGCCAGTTCTAAAAATCAACATTTCCAAGGCCCTGAATGTGAAATGACCAAGAATTCTGAGCTGACAGAAGGCATGTGTAGTTACCACTTTGAGTCAAAGACCTGTCTCCAGGACAATATTCTCTCGTTGGCAATCCAGGGAACTGGACTGTTCCAAGTGGCTGGATGCTTTATTGAGGTACTCATTCAGTTTTATTACTGTTAGTGCCAATCGAGATAGTTTTCTCCTTTGACTCCCTTTTTGGAAAAACAGCCAGGCCTTTGAGTCCTGGAGGTCTCTGATGCCCTTGGCAAAGAAGAGAAGTATCCAGACTTTAATTTCTGAATCTTAGTTTAGATTTAATTCAGAGCTGTGAGACTCATTATCTGAAAAGGGAATGTTTCTAATGAATGAAGGACAGAGGGCAGAGGGAATGGCTCAACCTTGAAAGGTGGGATTAGATAGGTGTTGGGAAGAGGGGAGGGCAGGTGGCCCACATGTGCTGGAGACCAGAGCCCCAGTTATTCAGAGTGCTCATGAGGAAGGATGGCTTCTTGAGGAAGGCTGGACTCAGGGGTCTTGTTGCTCAACATGTTGTGCATGACCAGCAATGTCAGCATCAGCAGGGAGCTCATCAGAAGTGCAGACCCACTAGACCCAAAGTTGTATTTTAGCAGGATTGCCAAGTGATTTGTGTGCACACTGGAGTTTGAGAAGTACTTCTCTAGGATCTACTGCTTGGGAGCCTCAGCAGGGATGCCCAGACAAACTCAGCACAAAGGAAGAGAGTGGGTTGCAACACCGGAATACTCCCCATGGCCGTGGACAAGATACTTAAGGGACAGCAGTCCCTTTCCCCAATTTCCTGAATGTTGTAAGTGCCAATGTTTCCAAACAACCCAAGGGAGGGGGAGGACCTCCAAAATACAACTGAGATGGAATTTCCCACCATCCCTAAAGGTGATGGCTTGAAGCAGAGTTGGTGAATTTACAAAATGT
>NW_024426774.1:77272319-77504868 GCF_017311325.1 Ursus maritimus
AATCTGATGTGTCTTTCACCTGAGTGCTGTGGAGGAAATTTATAGCCTTTACATGATTAAATGTATTTCCTGACAAGGTGTGTGTGAGATACCTACTCCCTATCATCACCACACACAATAGATTTTAATTCTTATTGTTGAAAATTCACCAAAACATGTGTAATTAGTCAGTTTTGCTGCATAACAAACTCAAATCTTAGTGGCTTATAACAACAAATGCTGCTTTTCTTTTTTCATGGACCTTGGGCTCTCTGTGTCTCTGCAGGAATCAGTTGGACTTGACCCCAGGCCACAGTTTGGGCTTACGTCTATTCCACATGTCTCCTCATTGCAGTACCAGCAGCTCCCCAAGGCACGTTCTTCTCATTGCAGATGGCAGATGGCAGAAGCAAAGCATCCAAGCCAAACTACACAGGCATTTAAAGCCTCTGCTTAGCATCACATGTTCTCACATTGTAGTGGCTGAAGCAAGTCACATGGCCAAGTCCAGGCAGGTGTGGATGTATGTTCCACCTACTCTATTGAGAAGCAATGCAAGGTCACATGGCAAAAGAAGTCAGAGGGGGAGAAATGGGAACAGAAATCCAATTTTGCACATTAGCCCATTTTCCTGCCTCAGTAAACCTAATGAACCTACGTAAGGCTATCTGGGTTGATGAAGGCGCTCTCCAGGACCAAGAATGTAAGCAGGCACAGAGATGGCTGCTTCTCCATAGACTGCTGAGGCTGTTATTTTAAATATACCCTGCTCATTTCTTGCAAACCTGATCTAAAGGCAACAAAAAAACAAAAAACAGTTAACTTAGAGAATACTTTGTGTGGTCTGGTTGGTCAGGATTTCCTTAACTGAATACAAATTAACTTTATTTTTTTTTTAATTTAATGAGTATAAATTTTAAAGAATATTTAGTACAAATTCAGTACATGCTTTTTTTATAGAAAAGTTTCAAAGAAATAGTATATGGTATAGTAATAACAGCAAGAATGATGACAAAATTTATTTAATGCTTAGTATGTGCCAGACACATTTAATCCTCAACCAATTGTATGAGTTAAGTTATATTAGTATCCTGATTTTACAAATAAAAACTGAAGCCTAATTACTAGTTAATTATTTTTCTCAGGGTCATACAGCCAGCCAGAAACATGAAACATTCTTGAATTGAACATCTCTTAGCTTTATTGTTCTTGTCTATGAAATGAAAAATAATAAACCCCACCCTGATATTATGATAAAGTTAATATCCATAGCAGCCAGGTATATTGTACACTTTCTATAAAAGATACCTACTTTAAAGGAGCACAGCTAGGGTTGAAGATTTTCTAAGAAGTATCTCTTTCCTGTGGTAGGAGGGGGAGATTCAAAACAGAGGGTTGAGGGAGAACTGCAAATTGGTGGTTGAGCTCGTTTCAGTCTTTTCCTGGGAGCTAACTGGTGGAAGGCTGGGGGAATAGAGGCCTAACAGCCGCAAAAAGCCCACATACCAGAGAAATCAATCATCACCTCATATTTTTTAGCTAGACTAAAGATGCCATTCCTGTTGCAAATCCATTTTATAACCCCTAAAGACATGCAAAATCAAAAGACTATAAAAGAATGTCATTAGCAAATTGAGAAGTTGTAAGAATCAATAGAACATGCTTCCTTGTGGAATGTGTTTTAAAAAGAATCAACCACAGACCCCATAGCCATTGAAAGGATAATAAAGGAATACTATGAATAGCTCCACATATGTAAGTTCAACAACTTAGTTGGAATGGGCCAATTCCTTGAAATCCACAAAGAATCTAAACTCACCCAAGATGAAACAGTTAACCTGAATAGTCCTAGAACTATAAAACCAGTTAAATGTATAATTAAAAACGCTCCACAAAAGAAATCTCTAGGCCAAGATTGTTTCACTGGCAAATTGTACCAAACATATAATAAAATCAAATGTACACAATCTCTTCCAGGACATAGAGGAAGGAAAATGTCCCAACTAGTTTTATGAGGTCAGTTTAACCCTGATACCAAATCAGACAAAGAGTACAAAAAATTGAAACTACAGATGACCATGTCTCATGGATTTAGATGCAGAAATACTCAACAAAATATTACCAAATTGGATCTAGGAATATATAAAAGGAATCATACATCATGACCAAGTGGGATTTATTCTAGGCATAAAAGCTGGTTCATCATTCAAAAAAATAATTTAAACTTATCTACTATATCAATAAGCTAAGAAGAAATATATGATCATGTAAATTGAAATAGAAAAAGCATTTGACAAACTCCCAAACCAACTCATGATAAAAACTCTCAGCAGATTATGAATAGAAGGGAATCACTTCAACCTGATAAAGAGCATCAACAAATCCCTTCAGCTAACATCCTAGTTAATGGGGAAAGACTGAATGCCTTCCCCCTAAAAGTGGGAACAAGTCAAGCCAACGATGTCTACTTCCACCACACTTATTCAACATACTACTGGAAGTTCTAGGCTGCAATAAGATAAGAAATAAAAATAAAAGCATATATATTAGAAAGATATGAAACTTTCCCTATTTGCAGATAACATGATTATCTACATAGAAAATCCCAAGTAATCCCCCAAAAACCCCTATAAATAAATAAGTGAGTACATTAGTCTACTAGTGCTGCCATAAGAAAATATCACGGACTGGGTGGCTTAAGCAACAGACTTTACTTTCTCAAAGTTCTGGAGGCTAGAAGTCCAAGATCAAGATGTTGACAAGGTTGATTTCTGGCTTGCAGTCAGGCTTCTCACTGTGTCCTCACATGGCCTTTCCTCTGTATGCAGGTTCCTGTGTGCATTTCTCTTACTCTTCTTATAAGGACACCATTCTTAACTGCTTTAGGGCTCCACCCTTATGACCTCATTTAATCTTAATTACCTCCTAAAAGGCCCTACCTCCAAAAACACTCACACTGGGGATTAGGGCTTCAACATGAATTTCGAAGGGAGAAAATTCAGTCCATAAAAATGAGTTTAGTCACATTCTAGGAAACAAAGTCAAAACACAAAAATCTGGCATATTTCTAAATACTAGTAGTGAATAATTGAAAAAAAAAAGGGTACCATGTAAAATAACTCCCCTCAGAAGGAAATATGTAGGTATAATTCTAACAAAATATACATAGAATCTATGCACTGAAACTCTGAAATGCTGATGAAATAAATCAAAGAAGACCTAAATACATGTAGAGCCATACCATGTTCATGGATTGGAAGATTCAACATAGGAAAAATGTCAGTTTTCCCCCCAAATTGACCTAGGGATTGTATGCAATTTCAACCAAACTCCTAGCAGAATTTTTATAGATTTTTAACAAGGTGATTCTAAAGTCATTATGAAAGGCAAAGAAACTAGAATAGCCAGAAGAATATTGGCCTCCGAAGAATCCCACTATTCAGTTTTAGGATTTACTTTAAAATAACCAAGACAGGGCGGTATTGGCAGAGGGGGAGAGACATAGATCAACAGAACACAATAGAGAGTACAGATGTAGACAGAAACAAATATGAATGGCTGATTTTTGCCAAACATGCAAAGGCGATTCAGTGGAGATATGATAATATGTTTAACAAATGGTATTGGCATTTATACAAACAAAAAAGTGAACTTCAATCTAAACCTCACAGTTTGTACAAAAATTAACTCAAAGTGGATCATAGATCCTAATAGAAAATACACAACTCTAAAACTCTTCAAGGAAAATGTAGCATATCTTTGTGACCAGAGGTTAGGCAAAGAGTTCTTAGACACGACAGCAAAAGCCTAATTCATAAAAGAAAAAATTGATAATTTGGACTTAATCAAAACTGAAAGCTTTTGTTCTGTGAAAGATTGTTAAAGAATGAAAACACAAGCTAAAAACTTGGAGGAAACATTTACAAATCACGTATCTAACACAAGGCTTGTATCCAAATCATGTTAAAAAAACTGTCTTACTCAACACACAACCCAGTGAAAAAATTGGCAAGAGACTTAAACAGACCCTCCACCAGAGAGAGTATATGGATGGCAAATAAGCACATAAAAGATGTCCAACATCATTAGCCAGTAGAGACAAGTAAATTCAAACTATAATATCACTATGTACCTATTAGAATGGCTAAAATAAAAAATACTAATAATGCCAGGACCTGGTGAAGATTCAGCAGTATGGAACTCCTGTGTACATTGCTAGTTGAAATGTAAATTGGTGCAGCCAGTCTAGAACAGTTTGGCAGTTTCTTATAAAAATAAATATACACGTGTCATCTCACCTAGCAATCCCATTTTTAGGTATTTGCCTTGGAGAAATGAAAATTTATGTTCATTCAGAACCCTGTCCACAAATGTTTACAACTGTTCTGTGGATAATTACCAAACACTGGAAACAATCTAAATGTCCTTCAGTGGGTAGATGGATAAACAAAGTGGGACATCTATAGGTTAAGAAGCAAGAAACTATTGATACACATAACAATGTGAATCTCAGAGGCATTATGCTGAGTGAAAGGAGTCAGTCTGGAAAGGTTATATACTATATGATTCCATTTATATGAGAGTTGAAGTTCTCAAAAAGATAGAAGTATAGTGAGAGAGAGCAAATAAGTGTTCATCAGGGGTTAAGAGTGGGGAAGAGGGTGTGACTAAGGGAAGGCAATATAAGACAGATTTTTGGGTGATGGAAATATTCTGTATCTTGATTGTGGTAGAGGTTACACTACTCCATTGGTGTCCTTAAATTTATGGACCTGTCCATACAAAAAACCCCGAATTTTGATGTATATTAATTTTAAAAAGTCCTATTTCTTGGGGGGACAGATTTTTTAATTAGAAGAAAGAAATACACATTATGGCAGAAATTATTATCGTCCCTTAATATCCATCTTCCCTTTCTTCCTTTTAATAATGAATGACTTCTGTCTATGTATGAGTGTTGGGAGGGCACGTGGCTGCCCAGAGACTGGTTTCCCAGGCTCCCTTGCAGCTAGATGTAGCCTTGTAACTAACTGGGTTTTGCCAAGTGAGATAGGAGTACCTCCTTGAAATAAAAGCTATTTATGTCCTCCCTCTACTTCTTCCTCTTCTCCTGGAGGTGGTACTGCTGAGCTACTCTCAACCACAAGGATGAGGCCAACTGGAGAAGGCACCTTAGACCAATGTGGGGCCAGCCAGGAACCTGGGTGATCTCATGGAGTGGAGCCCAACTTTCTGCCCTGGACTGGTAGGTAAGAGCAAAAGAAACTTTAAACTTATGTAGGCGAATGCATTTTGCAGTCTCTTTGTTAGACCAACGTAATCCTTACCATAATTAATATACATTATTCATTGTAAAAAATATAGAAGTCATCCAGAGTTTTACCCTCCAGGAGAGAGACACTTTGATCTCACCTTGGCCCTTTCAATATGCTGGTAGGATAACATTGAAAAAAGAAATCTTCCAAAGAGAATGAACTTATCTGGTATTGTGTAGATTTCTTGAAGAATCCTGGATTGGGGAGGTGGGATATAAGGATAGAATTCTCCCTTAGATTTCAGTGCCCACTCCCCTTCCCCGGAAATACCACTGTCTGGTGATTGTGCCATTAACACATTACTACTAAGGGGCAGAGTGAAACCAGGTTTATAACCAGTTCTTGAGGAGGACATGTTCCTGCAGTATCTTGCGTGAGAGAAATTAGTTCTAAATCCTTAAGAGCTTGGTCTTTGGAGCTGGAAAGTCATGGGTTCAAGGCTTAGTTCCACTTCTTATTTATGTGTGTAACCTTGATCAGGTGTCTTAACTTCTCAGAATTTCAGTTTCCTCTGCTGTAAAATGGGAATGAATAATATCACCTCCTGTATGGGGTTGTTGTGTTAATTAAATGTGATGATAGACATAAAGGTATAGCACTAGGTCTAGAACATAAGTTCTCAGAAATGGGGGGCTATTCGATTATTCATACACCACATGTTGAGGACCTACGATATGCCAGGCACATCTCTAGGCATTGGGGAGATAACAGTGAGTGACACAAAAAAGATCCTTGCTTTCTTGGGTCTTACCTTCCAGTGGAGCAGACAGACAATAAACAAAATTTTTAAATGATAGTAGATCTGATGAAATTAAGATGTGAAGTGACTTATTGTTAGTAACACTAATAGCTTGGGCATGTGTGAGGATGTTTGGCTCCAGTTTCCTCCCTCAGTTCTGCAGGATCTGTGCAGAATGCTGGGCAGGGTGGGTATGGACAGTGAGGACATTAAGAGACTTACGTAGGAGAGCTCGTGCAATGAATAACTTTGTGGGCATGGCAGGTGCCCTGCTCTCTCTGTGAAGTGTTTTCCATTGCTGAGAATGGCTGAAGCCTTCACCCGTCAGAGCCCTACAGTTACGGGGCAGGAGGATGAGCCTGGAGTTCTAAAGACATGGGCAGGAGGCAGAAGTCTCTGGTACACCAACAAAGTTTCAGATCTTCTGGCCCTCTCTTGGGAGCACAGGTAGCCCCCGTTGGGGGCCACTAGTGAATAGAGTTAACTTTTCCAACTGAGTGGATGGCAGGTTGTTTCTACTGAGAAAGAATTTCTCTATCCGTGGATCAAAAGCTCAACAGCAGTTCTCAACTCTGTTGTTCATCAGAATCACGTCTAGATTTAAAAAACAAACAAACAAACAATACCACCTTAGCCATTGCATTACCAGAAAGTCTGCTTCAGTGCAACTCAGGGATGGAGACCAGGCATTCTTTTTCCATGGTGATTTAGATGTGCCCTCAGTGTTTGAAACTACCGGTTCCAGACCCAACTTCCATCCTCAAACCAGATCACAGACCACTTCTTGCCCCCAGGCAGGAATGGTCCAGATGCTGGCATTTGTAGAGCCAGCTTGTCACTTTGTCCCTGGAGTTTAGAGAAGGATGGCCATGATGGAGGAGGGACTAGAAGCATTTCCACAGGAGAAGCAGGCTGCTTCCCACTGGTGCAGAGTTCATCGGTCATGCTATCCCTCTAGCCTGGAGCACTTGCTCTTCTACTCTTCATGGCTTCTCTAAGGTCTGACCAACCTTCAGACTTTCTGCTTCCAAACCTCCTCTCTGATGACAGCAGCCCATAAGAGCCCCTGCTTTTTTTGAAATCTGGCCCATGAGTAGTAATAGGGTTTTACAATTTATAAAGTACCATTGCATATATTATGTCATTTAATATTTTTCAGTACCCAATGAGGCAGATATTATTATAACCAAATTACAAAGGGAGAAGCCACAAATTTAGAATATTGAATGATGTACAAAGACCCCTGAACCTGTAACAACAGGTCTGGAGCCCTGGATATTCCCTTCGGCAATATCCTGCCACCTGACCGTTTCATTTCTGTAGGTGTCAGCATGGTTGGTTTAATCTTCCCAAGTGCTTGATGATAAAAATTACATTTTGTTTTCCTTCTCTGTTGTGTTAAAATGCTTCATTCATGATAGTCCCAATTTGAATGAGTTTATTAAACATATATTGTTCACCTAGCACCTAATTAAAAATTATACTATTTACAAAACAAATTGAAATTCATTTTCTGGAGAAGATTGGTTGCGTAAAGTAAGCACACTTTTCTAGCTTTAGATCTAAGTTCTAATTTAGAGAGCCAATGTGGACGTGGGCTGGGCTGAGTTGCTCTTTCCCTATGGTTTGCTGGGAGCACAGAAGATTCAGGAATCATGAGGGTTTGGGTGCTGTTGAATCTTTAAAAACACCCTTCATTGGGTCACACCTTTTCCCACACAAGCCCATGCACTGGCATTCATTTAGTATAGGTACTGGAAGGTCTCAGGGTAGCAGCATGGCACTTTTTCTGGAAGGTCATCGACTCCATCAATTTCACATTTTCTCACAGGAAAATTACAAATGATTAATTAAAGGTACAGAGTCATCTGGAAGATACGTTCAGATGATTTTCACATTGAATACAAAACATTGCCTTTTGCCTCATTCTCGGATCCCATCACTTTAAAGTGCATTGATCAAAATTATCAGAACTCAGTCAACTTCATTCAAATCCCAATGACTCCAGCACAATAGATTTGGCAAGGGACATTTCTGATTTTCCTCTCACACAGCTCAGATTTCTTCATCATTCACAGCAGTCAAGTTTAGCAGCTCTGCTGCATAGAGGGAACTGGTGGGCTGCCAGCTGCAGCATTGTGTGGATCTGGAGATATTTCCAATTAGACAAGAGTAGGAGGCTGCCTCCAAGAGAGATGGGAAGATGACTACTCCCTTTGCACTATGAAAGGGAAGAGAATTTGACCCTCTGGGGAGAGATTTCACAGTTGGGAAATAGCTACATCCTCACTCATTTTCCTGCAAGGGATCCATGCAGTGGACCAAAATATAGGCCTTCCTCTCTCCATGGGCTGAGCTAAAGCTGAGCATGGCGAGACCACACTGGCCTCCTGCAGTTTCCAAAGCTCCCCTGGCTGCCTCACCTCTCTGTGTCTTTGCTCAGTCTCTCCCCTACACCAGATAGGAATAGCCATGGAGTAGGCACTGCAGAAGAAAAGATCTATGCCCTGGAAGATGAGGGCATGGCAAAATAAACTACCCAAATGTAGAACAGAGAGGGGAGAACTTTAAAAAGTGAAATCAGACAGCAGTGACTTGTAGGACAAATCAGGCAGTCTAACGTACATGCAATTAGAACTCCCAGAAAAGGGGGAGGAGGAAGAGGGGGGAAAATATATGAAGGAATAATTTTTTCCAAATTTTATAAAGACTTTATAAACCCAGAGATCCATGAAGATCAGAAACCCTAAGGAAGATAAACACAAAGTAAACCACACCAAATCACACCATACTTAAATTCCTGAGCCCTAATAGAAAAGACAGATGATAACAAGTGTGTGGAGAGATTGGAACCCTCATACATTGTTGGCGGGAATGTGAAATGGTACAGCTGCTATGGAGAACAGTTTAGCAATTTCTCAAAAAGATAAAATAGATTTACCATATGATCCAGCAATTCCATTCCTAAGTATACCCAAGAGAATTGGAAATATAGATCCACACAAAAATTCATCCACAAATGTTTGTTGTAGCATGATTCATAATAGCCAAAAAGTAAAAACAACCCAAGTGTCCATCAACTGATGAATGTATGGACAATATGTGGTATATCTATACAATGGGATATTATTTGGCCACAGAAAAGGAATAAAGTTCAGATTGTATGATTCCATTTACATGCAATGTCTGGATAGCAAATCAATACAGACATGCAGTAGATGAGTGGTTTCCAGGGACTAGAGGGATGAGTGAATAGGAATGACTGCTAATGGGAATGGGATTTCTTTGCAGAGTGTTGAAAATATTCTGGAATCCGATAATGGTGATTGATGCACACTCTGGATATACTACAAACTACGGCATGTGAATTTTATGGCATGTGAATTAGATCTCAATGAAGGTGTGATTAAAGAAAAAAAAACAAATTAAAAAAATAAATTCCTGAGCCCAAATCATAAAAAGATCATCTTAAGAGCCAGACAAAAAAGATGCTTTAAGTACAAAGAAACAAAAAGTGGCTATAGATTTCTAGTAAGAAATTGTAAAAAACATACAAGAACGGAACACAATGTTTAACATAATAAAATAAAAAAGGGTCATCCTAGAATTACATACCCAGTAAATATCATTAAGAGGAAGAAAAATTGGAGACTTTTCAGACAAATAAAAGCCAAGATAATTCTTCACAGACCTATACCATGAGAAGTGGTAAAGGTGAAGGAACATGATCCCAGATGGGAACTTTGATCTACACAAAGCAATGAGGAGCAACAGAAAGTTTAAGTATCTGGGTAACTATAAAATACTTTTTCTTATTTTCTTATTTTAAAAAACAAACTCCTTAAAAGATAGTTACTTGTTTAAAGCAAACATAATGACAATATATTAGCAGAGTTTGTAATATGAGTAGAAGTAAAATACATCACAGTAGCAGACAAGATGGGAAGAAGAAATGAAAGTATATCTGTATTTTTCTTATGTATGAGGAAATATGATATCATCTAAAGGTAGATTTTGATCATTAGAGATGAATATGATAAACTTCAGAACAAACTTACACACTAAAACAAAAGATATAGCTAATAAGTCAATGCTGGAAATAACAAACAAAGAATAATAAAATATACTCAATATAAAATAAGGAGGAAAAGAAAAAAGGAACGAACGAGAAATGGGAAATACAAAATATAGAACACAAATAATGAGGTGGTAAACAACCCAAATATATCAGTAATTCCCTTAAATGTAAGTGGCTTAACCCTTGCTGTCCAATACACTAACCCTTGGCAACATGGGGCTCTTTTAAATTAGTTTAAAATTTACTAAAATAAACTATTTAGCTCTTCAGTCACACTAGCAATGTTGCAAGTGCTCAGTAGCTACCTAATTAGTGGCTATCATATTAAACAGACGATTTATAACATTTGCATCATCAGAGAAAGGTCTATTGGAAAAGACTGGTCTAAATATTCCAACTAAAAGCAAAATTATGGAACTGAATAGAAAAGCAAGAGCTATCTTCCAAAATAAAACACAAACACACATGCATGTGCACACATGTGTGGGTATGAGGAGGGTCAGAAGTTAAAGGATGGAAAAAGATATACCATGCAAACACTAATTATAAGAAATTTGGAGTGGTTCTATTAATGTCAGACAAAACAGACTTCTGAATAAGGCTCACAACCAAGGATGAAAGGGAACATTTCAAAAGAGTAAAGAACTCATTTTACTTAACAACCTTTAATTCTGAAGAAGATTTAACAATACGAAACATGTTAGTACTCAGTAAGAGATTCACAACTGCAGTGGACATATGTTCCTGCATGAAACAACATGAGAAGTTGGATAAAATATGTGAAATAGTGGTCTTCAAGGCATTAGACAGCAGACAGCAAAGGGCAGTGGCTCCTGAGAGACAGAAAACAAGTGGGGTGAAGCCAATGACTGCCTCATCTGCAGGCCCTGGTGCAGGATGGGGAGTACAGTGGAGACTGACGACTGGCTGAATGGAGGACACAGAGCTGATGGTCCAGGGAGATGAAAGCAGCTGGAGATTACAGGACGGAACACCAGAGAAGAGAGACCTGTAAGAAGAGAGAACTCCAGAGATCACAGGGCTGTACATATGTCAAAACTTTAAAAACTGGACACTTAAATGTGCACAATTACTGCATGTTAATTATAAAGCCTCTTTTAGGGGCACCTGGGTGGCTCAGTCAGGTAACCATCTACCTTCAGCTAGGGTTGTGATCCCAGGGTCCTGAGATTGAGCCCTGCATCGGGCTCCCTGCTCAGAGGAGAGCCTGCTTCTCTCCCTCTCCCTCTGCTGCTCTCCCTGCTTGTGTGTGCACGCACTCATTCTCTCTAAAAAAATGAAAATTAAAAAATTAAAAAATAAAGCCTCTTTAAAAAAATGAGGACATATATAAGCAATTTTATGCCAGTAAATTTAAACAGTGTAGAGAAAATGGATACATTTCTTGAAAAACACAAATATCAAAACTGTCTCCAGAAGAAACAGACAACTGAAGAATTGTATATGTATTTAAGAAATTGCAATTGCATAATTGCAGTGTTTGCACAAAGAAAATTATAGGCATGGATGACTTCACTGGCAAATTTTCTGAAACATTTAAGGAAGAAATACTCCAATTCTACCCAATTTTTTTCAGAAATTAGAGGAGGAAACACTTCCCAACTTATTCATGGGGCCAGCATTACCTTGATACCAAAACCAGACAGAGGCATTACCAGAAAAGAAAATTACAGACCTATATCATTCATGAACATGGATTCAAAAATCCTTAAGGAATCTTAGAAAATCAATTCCAGCAATATATAAAAATAGTAACACATCATGACCAATTGGGTTTATCCCAGGAATGCAAGTTTCATTTAACATTGGAAAATCCATTAATGTAACTCACTATATCAACAAACTAAAAATTAATGAAAACCAAATAGATTTAGGAAAATCATTTGACAAAATTGAAAATGCACTTATGAAAAATCTCTCAGCAAACTAGTAATAGAAGAGAATTTTCTAAACCTTATAAAATGCATCTATGAAAACCTTAAAACAACTAATAATATCTTGAGAGTAACGATAGATAAAGAGTATGCTTCCTTCCTAAGTTCAGGAATTGGATAGTGTATCCTTGTTCACTGCTTTTATTCAATGCCATACAAGAGGTCATAGTCAATATATTAAGGCAAAGCAAAAAAGATACAAAAGGTATATAGACTGGAAAGGAAGAAATATAACTCTCATTTTTTGGAGACAAGATATTTGTATACAAAGAAAATCACTAGAATCTGCAATATAAAAAAAGCTATTAGAACTGAATAACTGATTTTAGCAAAGGCACAGGATGAAATTCACAGGTCAATAAACAAAGTGAATTCTGTTTCCATATAGTAGCAACAAACAATTGGAAATTGAAAATTTAAAACAATACTATTTAGAGTATCACCAAAAACCAGACATAGTTAGGGATAAATTTAAGCAAAAATGTCAAAGAAATACACAGTGTATACTATAAAATCTTGCTGACAGAAATTAAAGGACACCTAAATAAATGGATAGTTGTACCATATCCATGGGAAAAAAGACTCAATATTATGGCAATTCTCAAATTGATCTATAGACTAATACAATCCCAATGAAATTCTCAACAGACTTCATTTGTAAAAATTAGATAATTCTGAAATTAATATGGAAATGCAAAGAATCTAGATTACCCCAAGAATTTTGAAAAAGAATACCAAAGTTAGAGTACTTATATTATCCAATTTAAAGACTTACCATAAAGTTTACAGTGATCAAGACAATTGGGTATTGGTGCAAGAATAGATATATAGGCCAATAGAGCCAAAAATGATTAGATATAGACCCACATATGAATGGATTTTTAACAAAGGTACCAGGGTAATTCAATAAGAAAAAGAGTTTTTCCAACTGGATGTTTATTCATATGGGGGGGTGTGAAATGGAAGCTCATTACCTTCCTCCCAGCATAAACATATAAATTCAAAATAAAACTCATGATGTATCTCAGACCTAAATATAAAAACTAAAACCATAGAGCTTTTAGAAGAAAGTATTAGAGCACGTCTTATTCATTTGGAGAAGACAGTTATTTCATAGACAGGACACAGAAATCAATAATCATAAAAGGGAAAGATTATACATTACACTTAACCAAAATCTAAAAGTTTTCATCAAAAGTCAACACTAAGAAAATAAATAGGCAAACCACAGATATGATAAAATCTTAATAGGACCTTTATCTGACAAAGGACTTACATCCAAAATAAATAAAAACTCCTGCAATTCAGAAATAAAAAATTCAATTTTAAAGGGTGGGAGCAAAATTATGAATATACATTTTATAAAAAAGATATACAGTAGTGCTTGGGTGGCACAATCGGTAGAGCATCTGACTCTTGGTTTCGGCTCAGTTTGTGATCTCAGGGTTGTGAGATGGAGCCCCACATTGGGCTCTGCTCAGTGTGGAGTCTGCTTAAGACTCTCTCTCCCTTTGCCTCTCCCCCTCCCCCCTCAAATAAATAAATACATCTTAATAAAAGATATACAAATGACAAATAAGCTTATGAAAAGATGTTCAACATATCAGTAATCAGGGAAATGTAAATATCACAATGATATAGCAGTACACATCCACTAGAAAGGCTAAAATAAAAAAGATAATGCCAAATGCTGACAAGGATGTGGAGTGTGGCAGACAGACTCTAACATGGCCCCCTATGATCCCTGCTTCCTGATGTTCATGCCTTATGTAATCCCCCCCTTTGAATGTGGGTGAGCCAATAGAACATGGCAAAAATGATGGGATGTCGCTTGTGTGTTTACATTACATAAGATTATAGCTTCCATCTTGCTAGCCGACGGTCTCTAATGGCTATCTCCCTTGGTATGTTTGATGAAGTAAGCTGCCACATGAAAAGGCCCATGGTTCAAAGAACTGAGCGTGGCCACTAGCCAACATCCAACAGTTGCTGAAGCCTGACAGCCCACAAGGAAATGAATCCTGCCAACAACTACATGAACTTGGAAATGGATCCTTACCCAGTTGAGCCTCCAATGAACCACAGCCCTGGCAACATCTTGATTACAGCCTCACGAGAGACCCTGAAACAAAGGGTCCAGCTAAATGCTGCCAATATTCCTGACCTGCATCAACTGTGTGATAATAAATATGTGTTGTTTTAACACTCTACATTTGTAGTAACTTTTTATGCATCAATAGATAACTAATAGATGGAACATTTAGAACCGTGACACATTTATGGTGGGAGTGTAAAATGGCATAACCATCTTCTAAAATAGTTTGGCAATTTCTTATAAAGATAAATATGCACTGCACTTACCCTAAGACTCAGCAATTGTACTCTAGGTATCTACCCATGAAAAATAAAAATATGTGTCCAAACAAAGGCATGTACATGAATACTCACAGCAGCTTTACACCTAATAGCCCACAACTAGAAGCAACCCAAATGCCCATCCATAGATGAATGAACAAAATGTGGTCTATCCATTCAATGGAATGGGGAAAGAACTAATACATGTAACAACATTGATGAATCTCAATGGGAGAAAGAAGCTAGACATTAAAGAATATTTATATATGATTCCATTTATATTAATTCTAGAAAACATAAACCTAATTTATGGTAATAGAAACAGATCAGTGGTTATCTACAACTGGGGGTGTGCAGTTAGGACAGCAAAGGCTCACAAGACTGACTTTTAGGTGTTATTGCCATATTCTGAATCTTGATATGACAGTAGTTACAATGAGTTGTCAGAATTCATTGAGCTGTTCACTTGAAATTGGCACATTAATTGTATATAAATTATTCCTCGATGAAATTGATTTTTAAAAGATAGAACTCAAAATGGATTAAAGACTTTTACACATCAGACCTGAAACTGTAAAACTCCTAGAAGAGGAGAAAACTTCATGACATTGATCTTGGCAATGATTTCTTGGATATGATACCAAAATCACTGGCAAAAAGAGCAAAAATAGACAAGTGGGACTGCATCAGACTAAAAAGTTTCTGCACAGCAAAACGAATAATTAACAGTGAAAAAGCAACCCACGGAATGGGAGAAAATATGTGCGAACCATGTATCTGATAAAGAGTTAATATCCAGACTAAGGAACTCCTACAACTTAATAGCAAAACAATCAAATAAACCAGTTTTTTTAAAGTGAGCATAGGATTTAAGTAGACATTTCTCCAAAGAAGACCTACAAATGGCCAACAGATGTATGAAAAGATGCTCAACACCATTAATCTTCAAACACCATGTAGGACGGCTATTATAAACAACAACAACAAAAAAAGAATGAGGATGTGGAGAAACTGGAACACTTGTGTGCTATTGGTGAGGATGTAAGATAGTGAAGCCACTGTGGAAAACAGTACAAAGATTTCCCAAAAAATTAAAAACAGAAATGCCATATGACCCAGCAGTCCCCCATCTGGGTGTTTATCCAGAATTGGAATCGGGAATCTTGAAAAGATATTTGCACTTCCATGTTCATTGCAGACTTATTCACAATAGCCAAGATGTGGAAACAACTTAAATGTGCACAGACGGGTGAACGGACAAGTAAAACATATCATATATACATATATGCACAATGGGTGCTATTCAACCTTTAAGGAAAAAAAAAGGAAATCCAATCATCTGCTACAAAATGGATAAACCTTGAGATATTGTGCTAAGTGAAATAAGCTAGTCACAGAAGGACAAGATACTACATGATTCCACTCATGTGAGGTATCTAAAGTAGTCAAACTCATAGAAGCAGAGAATAAAATGGTGGTTGACAGGTGCTTAGGTAAGAGAGGGAAATTGGGAGTTGATAATCAATAGGTTGAAAGTTTCAGTTATGCAAGATGAATAAATTCTAGAGGTCTACTGTGTACAACATCATTCTTATATTTAACAAAACCGTATTGTACCTTCAAAAATTTTTTAAGAGGGTGGAACTTACATTAATTGTTCTTAGCACAATTTTTTAAGAAAAAATGTCTTCAAACGGGCCATTTGCCCAAGCTATATCTGTTCCTGACCCTAGACTGCATAGGTGTGCTTCGGCTGTGCAACCCTGGGACCTGGATTTCCCTCTCCACAGCACTTTTCACACGTTTGTGTCATGGATTGTTCAGTTGTGGGTCTTCCGGTCTATAACATAAGCCCTCTAAGCTCAGGGATCTCCTCAGTTGACTTACACAGTGACTGGCCCAGAGCAGATATTTGTGGAATAAATATACTAATCTTTATAAAATTTTGTGGAGTTAATTGAAACTGTATGAAGTTCTTCTGCCATCAAGTGGGGTCAGACAGTCTGAACCAGGCTATTATGTGGTCTTCATAAAATTCTCCATTGAAGACGATGCATTCCTCTCTGACTGAGTTGTCCACAGATATGTTTTTGTGCCAAGTTCACTTTGATGGACAACTGTGATCAAAGTATGATGCCAGAAGTGGCTTAAACTAAGTTAGGGAAACCATCTCCCCAGTTTAGTTCTGTCTGGGCAGGCTGTTCATCACACTTGACAAGTCCCAGCCCTGATTAGGAACAGCTGGACTGAGCTTCTTTTCACGTTTCAGATTTAAGGAATTGAGGAAGGTTCTTACCAGTTGTCCCAGACAGAATTGGTAATCCCTTCTTCTGTGACAACGCACCCCCTGCCCCCACTCCAGAGCCCTTAGTTCTTACTTCTAACATTCAGACTATTAGATTGCCATTATTGCTTGTATATCTGACTCTCTAGTCAAGTCTCATCTCTGTAAGGGAGAGTGAAATTCATCTTTTTAGCACCCATTTTTTCATGCATTTCAACATTTCTGCGTGTCTGCTGGTTGGCTTGCATTGAGTGGACATATGCTAGGACAGTTTATTGATCGCATAGTGGACCTTCAATATTAACCTGTGTCTCTGACGTTAGTTTTTCCCTAGTCCATTGGAAATCAAGATTGGTAACTTTCAGAACAACAGTGTCTCCTGGCCTGCCCAAGGTGGCCTTACAACTAAATATAATGCAGTGATTTTTTAAAAAGATATATTTATCCATTTGAGAGAGAGAACATGAGTGGGGGAGGGAAAGAGGGAGAGAATCTTCAGGCAGACTCCCCACTGAGCCTGAAGCCCAAGGCAGGGCTCAATCTCATGACCCACAAGAACATGACCCGAGCTGAAACCAAGAGTAGAACACCCAACCGACTGAGCCACCCAGGCGCCCCTGCAGTGATTTTTAAAGGATGCAAAGGTAGACCGTGTAGAAGATACAGCTAGCTGCTTTCTGAAAATCTTCCTCTCCTTCTTCTTTAGTAATAGAACCTGGATTTTCACTAGGGCACATTACCACCTATCTGAAAGATTATTTTTCCCCAGACTCCATTGAAGCTACATGCAGCCATGTGATTAAATATTGGCAAATGAAATATAAACAAAATTTTTATGCCAATTTCAGGATCTCTTTATTTTTTTCCTATTTATGTTAATTTTATTTTTTTAAGTTTTAATTTTAATTCCAGTTAGTTAACATGCAGTGTTATATTAGTTTCAGGTGTACAATATACTAATTGAGCACTTCCATCCATCACCTTGTGCTCAATACAAGTGCACTCCTTAATCCCCACCACGTGTTTCACCCAACCGCCACCCACCTCCCCTCTGGTAACCATCAGTTTGTTTTCTGTAGTTAAGAGTCTTTTTCTTGATTTCTCTCTCTCATTCTTATTTTTTTCCTTTGCTTGTTTGTTTTGTTTCTTAAATTCCACATGAGTGAAATCATATATTTGTCTTTCTCTGACTGACTCGTTTCATTTAGCATAATACTCTAACTCCATTCATGTTGTTGTAAATGGTAAGATTTCATTCTTTTTTCTGTCTAAATAATATTCCAGTGTGTGTGTGTGTGTGTGTGTGTGTGTGTGTGTGTGTGTGTATCTCACATATTCTTTATCCATTCATCAATTGATGGACAATTGGGCAGAAGAATTTATTTGAAGAAATAATAGCTGAAAACTTTCCAATCTGGGGAAGAAAACAGATATCCAGATCCAGGAGGCACAGAGAACTCCCATCAAAATCAACAAAAGCAGACCCACACCAAGACATGTTATAATTAACTTTCAAAATATAGTGATAAAGAAAAAATTTCAAGATCTCTTTAAAAGGAATGGGCATTCCCTTCTTCACTCTTACCTAGCTGCTACCTGGAATAAAGATGTGATCATTGGAGTTTTAGCAGCCTTTCTAGACCATGAGGATAGAAACCAAATTTTGGAAATAGTAGTCTAGTGATCTGGAGGGAGCCTGGTTTCTGAGGACTAGTGAAACTCTCATGCCAGCCTCGGACATGCCATGTCCAGACTTTTTTCATCTTAAATGACAATAAACTTCTGTAATTGTTGTAGCCATTGTTATTTTGGGTTTCTAAAAAGACATCATTCAGCCAGGAATGATGCTTTAATTCCACCTTTAGACCTTTTCTCTTTGACCTAAGAATCATACATTTTTAAGTAAATGCAATTACAGAGACTTCCACTCAATTCTGGAAGGTGCCCTGCAACCCGAAGTATGTGTAAATGAGGAAAAAAATAGATGGCAGGAGAGAGACATATGTTATGACAGGTTGAACACATAACTATTGCTGTAAATGTCATCCTGTTATGCTCAGGGCACAATCCTCCTTCACCAGAACCACAAAGCTCTACAAGATCAGCTTCCTGCCTTTCTCCAATATCCTCTCCAGCCACATGGGCTCCCTTGCATACATATTCTCTGTCTTTCTCTTTCTCTCTCACACACACACGATGCTTCAAACGTGGTCCCAACTCAGAGCCTTTGAACTGGGTATCCCATAGCCTGGGATGCTCTTCCCTCATACCTTCACATGATTGGCTCCTCCTTGTCATTCGGGCTTCAGCTTTACAAGTCACCTTCTCAGAAAGGGCTTCTTTGATGTATAAAATAACCCTACATGATGTTTTCTAATTTATGTATTTACTTATTGTCTGTTTACCCCCATACCAACTGAATAGAAGTTTGACAAGTCACTTTATTTACTCTATTCACCACTGTATCCCAGAACCTCAAGTAATGCACATGCCTATTTGTTGAGCACTTGTTGATTGATTGAGCAATACTGAACATGAAGGGCCTTCTCCCTGGAGCAGCTGCTGCTCTGCTTTTGCTCATCCCTACTTGGCTTTCTGTTTTAACACATCCTTTTCTACATCTCAAAAAAAGTATTTTGTGCCAAATGGAGCAATTTCTTTTAGGCCTAATTTGCATAAACCAATCATTCTGTAAAACCTGTATCTAGATACTAACCTATATAGTACTTTGGACTGTTATAAATTATATAAATGTCAATAATAATCCTCTTATAAGATTCCTTCCTGAAACTAGTTTTTAAGGAGTGGGGGATGGATATAATGTGAGAGCTTGGTTATCTAAGGGGAAGTAGCACCACCAAGGGGAGAAAACACACAGAAAGAGGAGACCAAGGTACATAAAGTTTCACTTAGGACCTACGGCTTCCCACAGTCTATTAGTTGAGGTAAAGGTCCAGCAATATGTAACAGAGACCCCAAACACCAGTGGCCTAAATAAATCTGGATTGATATGATAGTTCTGTTCCACAAAGGCATCAGGTACCTAGCCTCCTCCTACCTTGTTGTTCTGCCATCCCTAGCACATTGCCCCCACTGCTAGGGTCCATGATAACTCACCACCAATTCAGCCCTTGGGAAGAGGAAGAAGGTGGGCCAGAGGGCACTCCCTGCAAAATGCTCACTCTACCTCAGCTCACGTCCCATTGGCCAGAACCTGGTCACATGGCCATCCCCAGCTGCAAAGGAGGCTGGGAAATGAATCTCTCTTTTTGAGCACCTGTGTAGCCAGACACAAATCAGAGGTTCTACTAAAATAGAGGGAGAAAAGGAAGACTGAGGGATTACTGGCAGCTCAGCCCCACACAGTATGTCTTGGTTGGAAGGATTTTTATGAACAGCCCACATAAGCAGGCTTATAAAAATGGTATATAAAATAAACCCATTCACATTTTTCTACCAGTCCATGCTTTCCTGGGAAATTCAAGTGTGGCAAAATAAAGAAAAGCTAACTGTTTTTCCACTCCTCCAGCTTCTTACTGTTCACATTGGCCAAGTAATGGAGCAGCACATTGTCAGGCTTTCCCCAGGTATTTCTGCAGATAGATGGTCATTAAAGTTACAGGTGAATGGAGAAGCAAGAATTAATAATCTAATGCTTTATTTTCAATACAGTATGAAAGTTTAAAATTAATGTAAATATCAATCACTTCTGTGTTTTAAATAGTTAAATAAGATTTACATCTTCCCCCATTTTCTTCTGATTCCAGAGTAGCAGCACCACATGGCTGGTCTGGCCCCTTCCCCATTCTAGGCTGGAATGTTATTCAGGTTTGATTCAGAGACATCCATATACTTTCTTCTCTGTTTTTAGAGCACAGTAAGGATAAGAAACTGCTTTGGGGGTGCCACAGGTCTGTGTGGTTCCAGCCTGAGAGCAAAAAGGCAGCGCAGTGAGGATGTAAAGGTCGAGGGGGGCCTAGGAACAAACACTGCCATCATACTAAATGATCCTTCTTCCTTCCTTGGGTTGTCACCGGGACAGCCTTGGTGCCTGTGAGCAACCACACTGGATCCCGTCATGTCTCACACATTTTTAATAAATGCTGCAAATCTCTCCCAGAGCTTAATTCAGGTCAAAATGTGTGCGTTCCCATCTACCATAAGGGGACCAGACTGGGGCTCAGTTTCCTGGCCAAAAATGTGTTTTTCTTTTGACTTGGTACTCAACTCCCTTAATCTACTGCAAGACACATTACACCTTTGTAGAACTCAGGGTGAAGGAGGGGATCACTTGAGGCACCACCAGCCACTGAAAACTGAAAAGCCTTTGCTGGGACTCACTAGACCCAACAAGCAGATGGTTAAGCAGCTGTCAAAGTCAGCATCAACTGGAACGCAATGATCTCTTTTTTCTTCTCATCCTCATGTTTGTTAGGCTGCTATTCTGCGCCAAGCGCTATGCCAAGCACTGCTGAGGCTGCACAGGACAGACAGAGACCAAGTCCTGCCCTCAAGAAGCTTAATAATGGGATTTCAAAGTCAAACTCTACCCACCCCCACTCTCATTCAATTCAAATTTCACTGAATTGAGACTAACCCCTTTTTTCTTGGTTACAACCCAGACCCACAGGCCTTGGAAACTGGCTGCTCTGTTCCCTAACCCCCAAAATGGTTGTCCTCCAAATAGCCCAGAACTGAGAGGTTTCCCAGGATGCAAAATTTTTAGTCCTAAAAGCAGAACAACCAGGCAAAGCAGGCTGAGTTGGTCACCCTACTTCATAATGAAACATCACCTTATAAGGAAGGAAAGTAGAAATGTAGAAACTCAAAGCAGCTTCTCACCTGGCCTACCATACAACTCACACAAACATGGCTTTCCTCCTGTAATACCTATGTTCACACACAAACATAATAGAATGCAATTTTGTCAGCTGTAGTCCAGATAAAATAGGCTTCCGATGATGGCGGTAGACTGACCCCTTTCCCACTACTGTTCTAGCACACAGTATATCCCGGTGGCCTAACCCACGTGCCCCTGCCCCCAGTTCTCTTCAGTGTTACTGTCACTCCATCCTCCACCCCCACATTTTAGACCCAGAGCTGCCAGATCATTCCAGACCACCAGTTATTTGTTAAATGGTGTCCTCTGACTTGCTTCCATCACTATGTCCACTGCCCCTGGGAAGCACTAGGGGGCAGTGGTTAAGAGCACAGAGTATGGGGGCGCCTGGGTGGCACAGCGGTTAAGCGTCTGCCTTCGGCTCAGGGCGTGATCCCGGCGTTGTGGGATGGAGCCCCACATCACGCTCCTCCACTATGAGCCTGCTTCTTCCTCTCCCACTCCCCCTGCTTGTGTTCCCTCTCTCGCTGGCTGTCTCTATCTCTGTCGAATAAATAAAATAAAATCTTAAAAAAAAAAAAAAAGAGCACAGAGTATGGGAGTCAGATACATGGTGTTTTCTATATTCTTTCCAGGGGGCAATTGGGCAAATTAGATTCTTCACGCCTCAGTTTCCTCACCTGGAAAACGGGAATAATATCTACCTAACAGGTAAGACAATACGTCTACATAGAGAGTGACACAGGTAAACCCTTAACTGATGTAAACACTCTAGTATATCCATTTGTTTACAAGCCTTTATTCTTTTGTTTTTATATCCCTAGTGACTGGCCCTGAGATGTTTGTTGAATGAAGTGTGCTAGAAAAATGAGGGTTTGACTTCTTCTAGAATTGGTTATTGAGAGCATTCTCTTGGTAATTTAGGGAAACTGTAGAAGTGACAGGTTTTGCCCTTTTCAGCCTAGAGGGTGAATGATAAGGGCATTCTCATGCTCCCTGTATCTTAAAGTGAAGAGCAATTTGGAATGTGCATAACAAAGCCCTTCAATATAGTCAATTCAACAGTTGCATTTCTAGCAATTTATGCTGAGGAAATTATCAGAGATTTATACAAACATTTACACAAGTTTTAATCACAGGTTGTTAATAACAGTGTTGCTTAATCAGAGTGAGAATTATAAATAGCCTAACTATCCATAGTGGTTGTTAGTTAAATAAAATATGCCCATGAGGAGGAGCTATATAGCAGAGTGGCTGAGAACCTAGGTCCTAAAGCCAGACTGCTTGGGCCCCCTCCTGGTCCTGCCACTTACCAGCTATGCAATCCTGAGCACCACAAGCAGCCTGGCCCAGGAAGCCTCTTTGTCCCCACAGGCCTAAGATTCCCATCATTCACCCTGAGACACTTCTTCCCCCAGACAGTCCCAGCAGGGACCAGGGAGAGCCCTAGAAGCACCAGCCAAACCAAGTACAAAAGTATTACTGCAAATGCTCAGAAAATGTAACTGTCACTGGGAGCACACCTTCTACAAGTATAATCCAGTACCCATGCTAAATCCAAAGAGGTGACTGCCTAGTAAAATGTAGGATTTAAATAGGAACCAGAGTCACCTAACATAATAGACAAAATATCCAGGATACAATAGAATTATTACCCATCATATTAAGAACCAGAAAAATCTCAACTTGAGAGAGAAAAGACAACGAACTGATACCAACTTCGAGATGAATCAAATGTTGGAATTATCTGACAAGAATGTTAAAGCAGCCTTCATAAAAATGCTTCAATAACCAATTACAAACTCTCTGGAAACAAATGAAAAAACTTAAAGGTCTTGGGGAAAAAGCTATTAAAAAATAACCAATGGAATTTATGCTACAGAAAAATACAATAACAGATATGAAAAACTTGCTGGGTGACCCCAAGAGTAGAGTAAGGGTTGCCTGGGTGGCTCAGATGGTTAAGCGTCTGCCTTCAGCTCAGGTCATGATCTCCAGGTCCTGGGATCAAGCCTCGGGCTCCCAGCTCAGCAGGGAGTCTGCTTCTCCCTCTCCCTCTGCCTCTCCCCCTGCTTGTGCTCTATCTCTGTCTCTCTGTCTCTCTCTCTCAAATGAATGAATAAAATCTTAAAAAAAAAAAAAAAAGAGTAGAGTGGAGAGGATAGCAGATAGAATCAGTGAACTCGAGGACCAATCAATAGAATTTATCCGATCTGAACAACAGAGAGAAAACACTGAAGAAAAAATATATGAAAGAGCATCAGGGAGATGTGGAGCAATAACAAAATATCCAACATTTATATCACTGGACCTCCCAGAAGGAAAAGAGAAAGTAAATGGGGGAAAGAATGTTTGAAGGAGTAATAGCCGAAAACTTCCCAAATTTGATGAAAGACATTAACCTATAGATTCAAGAAGCTGAGACATCTCAAAATAGGATAAATCTAAAGAAATCCATGCCAAGACACATCACAATTTAATTGCTGAAAAGTAAACACAAATTTAAAAATCTTGAAAGAAGCTAGAGAGAAGTGACACATTCCTTATAGGGGAGCACCAGTTTGAATTTTGCACTGGAAACTGTGGCAGCCAGAAGGGAGTGCCACAACATTGTCCAAGTGCTGAAAGGGAAGAGATATCAATCATGAATCTCAGATCTGGCAAAACTATCCTTCAGTAAGTTTAGTAAGAAAGAGGAAATGAAGACATTCTCAGACAAAGGAAAACTAAGAGAATCTGTCGCTAGCACACCTACAATTTAAGATTAACTAAAGGAAGTTCTGCAAACAAAATGATAAAAGAAAGAATCCTAGAGCATCAGGAGGGGGGAAAGAACAATGGAAACCATATAGCCAGAAATATGGCTATATGCAATAGACTATCCTTCTCTGTATGAGTTATAAATCATATTTGATGATTGAAACAAAAAATAACATTTGATGCTCAAGACAATGATATTTAAAAGTGGGAAGGTAAAGGAGTCTAAAAAGGAGTAAGGTTTCCACACTTCACTTGAAGTGGGTAAATGTTGGTGCAGTAGTCTATCATAATAACCACAGTGACCACTATGAAAACAATGCAAAGAGATAGACTCAAAAATGCAATAAAACCAAATCAGCATGGAATCTGTAAAAAGTTCAAGTGATCAAACATGTAATCCATAAAAAATTCAAGTGATCACAGGTAAGAAAGAAAGGAAAAACAGAGGAACAAGAACCAGAGGGGGAAAAAAATAGAAAACAAATAATAAAATGGCAGACTTAAGTGCTAACGTATCAATGATTAGTTTAAATGTAAATAATCTAAATGCACCAATCAAGATAGATTGACAAACAGGATAAAAAGTCATGACCCAACTACATATAGCTGACAAGAAACTCACTTTAAATTCAGTATAGGAGGAAACAAAGTTGAGAGCATGGAGGGGACTTGCTTCAAGCCACACAGCCAGTTGGTAGTGGAGTAGGGACAAGGATCTAGGCCTCCGTTGCCCCTATTCTCCTACCCCAGCTCAAAGTCCCTGCTCAGTTCACTTTTGGTCCTCCTTGTATGTATTTTTTTTTTTTTTTGAGAGAGAGAGTACACAAGCAGGAGCCAGGGAGGGGCAGAGGGAGAGGAAGAGAGAGAATCTTAAGCAGGCTCCACGCTCAGTGTAGAGCCTGACTTGGGGCTCTATCTCACGACCCTGAGATCATGACCTGAGCCAAAATCAAGAGTCCTATGCTTAACTGACTGAGCCACACAGGTGCCTCCACCTTGTCTGTATTCTTGAGGCACACATCCCCTGGCATACAGCAAGGGTGGGGGCATGGGAAGTGGTCCTTTACCTTTAATGAGAATTGAAGTAGAGGGATGTCACACACGAGTGACCTGGCTGTAGCTCCCCGGGATCAATCCTGGAGTAGTCCTGCCTAGCAGTAATTTTCTCACAGGTATCATACTGCTGTGTTGGGTCCACACCCTCCTTTAGCCCCTAACTCTGCCCCTGTCATCCCTTAGATCATTTCAAGGGTGACAGTCCTTAGGTGACAGGCTTCAAATTGAAGCACTGAACAGATGAGGTACTAAAATTGCACCTCATTGCGTGATGTTGACGTGGTGTCACTACCACCTCTCGTACAGTCTCTAGGTTGCAGGGGAGATGTGGAACTCTGATTTCTCAGACTTGCCCTGCCTATATGCTGCAGGTGGAATCTTGCCAGTGAGAGGAACTGGAGGTGAAGGAGCTGTTCTCGGGAGGAAGTTGTAGGGAGCCAGCAGGTGTGAGGTTCACAGAAGCATCCCGGTAAATATCACATGCCTAAAAGTGTAGGCAGTGGACCTAGTAGGTGGCAGCTTCTTAAGATGCTGTAGGCTAAGAAGGTTGGAAGGAGCTTTCTGGAGTTTCTAGAGACTCTTAGGAGCTTTCAGGTGAGCTCCTGAGAAGCTCTGGCTGCAGAACTGCAGGCTGAGACCTCGAGAGGGGTTTCTCTGTCCTCTGCCATTCTAGGTCTTCCAATGATTGTGAAAGCCCCAATTCTGTGTTAAAACTCTTCATTTTGCATCTGTGACTTCTGCTTTCCTGAACTGTGGACTTACTCGTTCCATTTACTAAATGTTTCTATATTTCTTCCTTCCGGGCTCAAGGAAGTATTGCATGGCCATGCAGTTTGTGTTGCCCATTCAAATGTGAGGGAAAGTGATATGAACCTTTCCAGAAGAAGCTCTAAGAGGCACTGACCATTCACCATGTTCCTTTCCCTGTGTGTGCCCTAATGGAGTCTATGTCATCCACACCTCCACCACTGACCCTCACTGGATATGTAGCACAAGTGAGAAGTAAATGTGATATGTCATTGTAAATGTGATGACCACAACATAACTTTGCCTCTCCTGACTGATTTAGAAACAATAAATATATAGGTAGACCAAGACCATCATGCAGACATTTCATTTCACTGTATGGTTATTGTATTGTTTGAAGATGGCCTCTCATTTCAAATTACAGCTTGAATTAAAAAAACTGAAAAGGAGTCTGTACATCTGCTAAAAACAACAGCGACAAAAACAAAAACACCACAGTTTCTCAACTGTCTACATTTGGAAGACTGGAAGTTTCAGATTTGTGAACGTTCTTCCTTCATTCATTCAAAAAGTATTTCTTACGCAACACTTGTGAGTCAAGTACAAGGGTAGATGCAAGGAATAGAAAGATGAGTAAGCTATAGCTGCTGTTCTTAAAGGCCTTGTCATCCAGCTCTGCAGATGGTGTACAACCGAGTAAAAGATAATATGGTTAACATGGAAGGAATAATATTTATTCATTTCTCCAGCATCTATTATACACCAGCCCTATGTGAGCCATTTTATGTACTTTATCTCATTTAATCCTCACTACGGCCCCATAAATTAGGGTTATGATCTCAGTATTAGACTTGAGGAAATCAAGGCTGAGAGAGGGTAGACAAGTCATCTAAAATTACCCAGTTAATAAGTGTCAGAATTCAAGCACAGATTGACATACCTCCAAAGCCTAAGCTCTTTTCAACACTCATGGCATGGTAAATGTTAGAACAGAGACATAGGCATGGTATCAAAGGAGCCAAAACTGGGTCTCTTGCTGTTCTTCTGTGTTTTGGGGAATGTCAGATCAAAACACTTCCCTCAAACCAGCTACAAATAGCCTTGGTACAAGAGAAAAGCTTTTCTCCTTAGGATTCTCAGAGGTCCCCAACTCTTCAAAGATGGGTACCTGGGATACCAGTTCCTCCCCCAGGACCAAGTGGGTCTAGTAGGATATGGATATGGAAGGAAGGATATGGAGAATGGCCCATACTCCTGAGCAAGTCCAAAGAGCATCTTGTCTGTATTATGCCTACTAGTGCGCCAAGGCATTCAGGGCAGGGTTATCCTCATTTGCAGGCAAGGAAAGCTCACCTGAGATCAGTTAAATGACCTGCCCCTGGACCTCTGCCCCCAGGTTTAAACCAGCAACTTCTCAAAATAAGTTTCCATCATGGTTTATACAGAACACAGAGGGTCCTTTGCTGGTCATCTTGGATTCTTCAGGCATTATCTGTTGGTGTTTAGCTAAAGAATCAGAAATGGGCATCATTTTCCCCCAGAGAGAAGGCCACAGGACTCATGACTTTCCATTTTCAAGTCCTTAGGATAAATCAATGAGTTGTAATACCCACGTGTTACATGGCGCAGATGAAGGACAGCAGCCTCCAAGACTCATTTAAGGCCAAAAGGTGGAAGTAAGCTTGTGTTGTGGAAAAACCTGTCTATACCTACCTTGTAAGCAACTTTCAGGGTCCTTTGTAATGAAAAGATGGCCTTTTAGCTATTTGGGGTATGATTATAAGCAGCATGATTCCAGCATCAGTAGATTGGCTTAGCAATGCTATCATATTGGCTTTTATTTTCTGTTTGTCAAGAAGCTGAAGAGGAGGAGAGTTCTCTACTGACCCTAGGGATTTCTCCAGAGATAGTTTGGCAACCCCTTTTATTCAAAGGTTGTCAATTGATTTTAAAACAAAACAAAACAAACAAACAAAAAATAAAACCTAGTTTGTTAACGTTCAGTAATCCCCAGTCATCAATCCCAAGAGTAGCCTCCATTTATTTTTCTTGTTCTGGTTTTATGATTTTTCTATTTTTACTATGCCCTGGGAAAATAAAACAAGCTGGAGTTTTAACAACACATCAGTTTCCAGTATATAGCATTGGTGTGAAGTTACACTTCATGGTTCTTTGTATTTTCTCTTGATTTCCCTAATATCTCTTACAGCACCAGATGGGCTGCATTTATCACCTATTCTATCTGTTGTCTCTGACTGACTTTTTAATTCATAATCAGCAAGCTCTGCAAAAAGAAAAAAAAAGAATTGTCAATTTATAAAAGTTGTTTTATCCAAGTCTATTTTAATTTAGTTAAGTATCATCCTTTCCAGTTTTCTAAGATATTCTCATCTAGGAATTATAAGAAAGGACTAAATGGAGTACAATTTTACATTTGGGAGTACATACCATGTGCTAGGCACTGTAGCAATAAAGATGGTTTCAGTTACAATAATAGAAAGCTCAACTCTATATGGCATAAACAATAGAGAAGTTCTACTATCTTGAATCATACAAGTCCTAAAGTAGGAAAACTCCAAGTGGCCAATTCAGGGACTCAGTGATATCAAAGCCTTATCCTTCTTCTTTGCCATTCTCCAACCCTTGGAGTCATGACTACCTTGTTCTCAAGAGGACAATAGAAGGAGAGATTGACTCTTCCTCTGAAGCTATTCCTATGAACAAGGAAACCTTTCCAACAATATCCCAAGTAGATATTCCCTCATATCACATTAGCCACAACTCACTTCCAAGCCTACACCCACCACCAGCAAGAGGAGTGGGACTAGCCAGTTGGCTTGGGGATGGTCCTGGCCTCTTGAAGGCAAAAGGTTATCAGCTAGGTGACTAACATAACATAATAAAAAATTTAGAAAAAAAAAGATTATCAGCTAAACCAGGAGGAAGAGGAATGGATATGAAGGAACAATCAGGAAAGACTGCTACGCAACCTATTTCACTTTGTCCCCACAGCAATCCTATGAGCTAGCTATCACCACCCAGTTTAGAGATGGGAAATTGAAGCCTAGGAATTTCAAATGCTTTGCCTGATTATCTATACATAGAATATAATGGACCCGGCATGTAAGAATTGTTCTCCCAGTGAATTCAAACTCAATTGGAATCATTTCACATTCCAACTTAGGAGTGACAATGATTCTGTTTTGATACTCAAGACAAATTTAGTTTCTCTACAAGTAGAAAGCTCACAGCACAAAACCCACAGAACTTTTGAGTTGAGAAGGATTTTTCATGTCCCACCTACGTGGTCCAAACAAGTGGTTTTGAGCATCCAGCCTGTGTGAACCATCACCTTGGGAGCTGCTAGATCTGCCAAGATGAATAAAATGTCACCTCCACTACCAGGACACACAGCCTAATAGGAAGGAGAATAGTATACAAATAAGAATACCACATGATAGAATACAGTGAGTGCCAAGAGACAGGTACCCAAAAGCAATAGGGGAGTGTTCAAAAAAAAAAAAAAAAGAAGGAAGGAAGGAAGGAAGAAAGAAAGAGAAAGAAAAAGAAAGAAAGAAAGAGAGAAAGAAAGAAAGAAAGAAAGAAAGAAAGAAAGAAAGAAAGAAAGAAAGATCGACGAGAAAGAAAGAAAGAAAGAAAGAAAGAAAGAAAGAAAGAAAGAAAGAAAGATCGACCATAAAAGGTTGTTATGAAAAGATTGGGTTCTGGCAAGATGCCTTGGAGATAACATTTCAACAAGCAAGGACGGGTGGAAGGGAAGTGGATTGCAGGATGGGAGCCCTGCGCTGGAGCAGTAAACTGTAGGCTATTTGGACAAAACATCATTAAGTTAAATTTGATTGGAAGATAGGAGACAAATTACTTTGTAAAGCAAGACTTGATCTTGAATTGAAGAGTTTATTTTTCATTTATAGAATTGAGAAAAAATGAAGGTTCTTGATCAGGTGTGGCATGATCAAAATTGCCTTTTATAAAGAGTAATCTGGCAATAGTGTATATAGTAGGATGTTTTGTGTCTCTGTTGGGATACCTGGCGTGCAAGCAATAGAAAACCAACCTCAGTATGGCCTCTCAACAAGGAAATTTATTATCTCATTTATAAGATGCCTGGAAAATTAGGTTGCCCAGCCTTCCAGCCTGCTACTCTCCCATTCTTAAGACATCAACACTGTACCCAGTGCAGCTCCCCTTGAGAAGGGGGCTGCTGTGGTTCACAACCATGTACAATAACATCCAGAGGAAGAAGAGACAATCCCTTCTTGCTGTTCCTCTCAGGAAAGAGGGAACCAGTCTCCAAAGTCTTTCTCTTACACATCTTGATAAGGAAAATGGGACCACCATGACTGGCTTTACCCAATTATGAAATAGCCCTGGGAAATGAGGAAGGGTGAATCCCCAACAAAATTAGGAACCTGTAAATATGGAAGAAGGGAGGGGTGGATGCTGGGGAGACAATAAATAAGGCCTCATACATGCTCCATAAAGGAGCAATCTGAAGTGAAAGGCCAGATGGAAGGCTCTGGCCCCATTCTAACTAGAAATAATAACTGCTTAAACTGAAAGTCCTGTTGTTCTTTCATGATGTATGATCCCTGGATTTATCATATCTCTGCTTGATCATCTTCAGAGATAGAGACCTCTCAACCTCCCGAGGCTAACACATTCCACTATTTAACAGGCGTTGGTGTTGAGCCAAAACCCCTGGCTCTTTTTCACAGGAATGGTTTCCAAAGCCAAGAATTCCCCATATTGTATTTATGAAACTGAGGCTTTTTTTTTTAAATCTTAAATGATCTTTACTTCTCTCTCCATAAAACGTGTTATTGTTGGTTTCAGTACAACATTCCAGCCTAATCTTTCAACAACCATTGATTAACTCTCCATTGTGTATTGGTGTTATAGTAGGCACTAGGGATAGACAGGTAACTAAGGAGCTCACAGCCTAGTGGGGAAGTGGACACAGGGACAAGTAATTACAGACCTAGTGTGACAATGCTGTGATATGAAGCAGGGTTACACAAACTGTGAACTCTAGACCACCTCCCTCAGAATCCTATAGGCACTTGTTAAAAGCACATAGTCCTGCCTTCCCTAGTGTCCTAGGAGTGGAGTCTAGACAGCAGCATTTAAAACAGCATTCTGGTTGATTCTCATGCATGTTATGCTGGATACCTACGAGGAGATTTCATGAACAAGGAGGTACAAAGGGAGGATGTGAATTTCTGGGACTCTTTGAATAGCAACTCTGTCCTCCAATCGTGACTCATCTTTCCTGGCTTATGGCATTTGCAAAAAGAATAAACAAACTTTCACACCTTCTCTCAAGTCCCTTAGGAGAGCATTGACTAGGACAGACCTGCAGCGAGCCCCTCTAGGATGTCTCAGAGCCATAAATCAACTCTCCAGTACAGTGGTCCAAGCATCAATGAATCCACCTAACTATACTGTTATTCAGACTACAGTTTACCATTTTATTGCAAAAGGAGCCATGGGAAACAGTGTCAGATAGCTGAAGCCAAGATTGATGTCACCCATGATATTCCACTGCTCTTTGTGCCTCAGACACTCTTGATTCTATGAAAAAGAACCTTCTGTTGGATTTTCCCTGACCCTCCTTGACACGTCTTGGTTAAGTAGAGACTCTGACTAATACCAGAAAACTAATTTTGGGCGTCCACATTGGAGATTGGGCTGGGAAGATGAAAAGTCAGTATTTGGGCTGATAAAAAATCTGCTTGGGGGCGCCTGGGTGGCACAGCGGTTAAGCGTCTGCCTTCGGCTCAGGGCGTGATCCCGGCGTTATGGGATCGAGCCCCACATCAGGCTCTTCTGCTAGGAGCCTGCTTCTTCCTCTCCCACTCCCCCTGCTTGTGTTCCCTCTCTTGCTGGCTGTCTCTATCTCTGTCGAATGAATAAATAAAATCTTAAAAAAAAAATCTGCTTGAACTAAAATGAAACAACATTGCTACTATCCTGGTCCATCTTCCATCTTTCACTTGGACAACCACATCAGCTCCCAACAGGTCTCTGTGTCCACCCTCACCCCTACAGTCAATTCTCCATCAGCAGTCAGAAAGGGCTCAGTATGAAACCCTCCAGTAACTTTCCACTGCAAGCATAAAATAAGCCAGACCCCTTGAGATGACCTTCAGGGTTCATCTGGCCCCTGATCACTCTCTGACCCCTTTATGGCCACTCTCCTCCTTGGTAACTACTCTCTAGCTACACTGACCTCTCTGCACTTTCCTCTGAGGACCTTTGTACTCTCTACTGCCCCACTCAGAACGTGCTCCCTCGGATCTTGGCATGACTGCCTCTTCCTCATTGCTCACGGCTCAGCTCTCACCTCCTTGGCCTTCCCAGATCCCCTAGCTCTGATAGCACCTGGCATATAGGAAACATGCAGTATGCAGCTGAATAAATGAATGAAATAATTGCTACATAAGCACTGGTATGTTTGGAGATATGTGACAACCCTTTCTAGAGTTTGTTAATAAGATGACTTGCTGATGATATATGGGTAGAGGGGCCGGCCGGACACTTTCCTGTTCAAACCTAGTTATTCAAGAGTGAAAGGAAGATATCTTTATGCCAGGCCACAGCAGTAAACCAGGAGTGTCCCAAGCAAATGGAGATAAAGGGCCACCCTAAATTATAGATAATTATGAGTACAATGCCTTTCTTTCCTCCTAGAGGATAAATCACATGAGGGCCGGGGGTAAGCACAGTGTGTGGCACATAATAGGTACACAGGAAATACGTTGAATGAATTGAATGAATGAATGAATGGATGAATGAACAGGGTGTTGCATTTGCCATGCTAACTTAATGGGAAAACTAGCTTTAGCCACCCAGGCCACAGAGCTGGCATAGGACCACCACATTGAATTGTTGGTCGAGTGAAGGGCCACAGTGGTTTGCTTCCATTTCAGATTCAAGGTGACTATCTATAGTTTCCTGTAGTTGCTGGCAACCTCCGAAATTATCAACCCCCGCAGAAGGCCTCTGTAGAAGCAGATTATTTCCCATGCGTCTAGAACTTTCCAGTTTACAAAGCCCCCAGAAATATTTTCATAGGCATCCTATGATAAGAATGTGGTGTTTTCACCCCTGTGCAGATGAGGAAACCTAGAGTCAAAGGAAGCTTACTGACCTGCATGGAGGCTTCAGGAGGCACTGTCAGTACCCTCTCACGTTCCCATCATCCCAGCCGGGTTCTCCCACACACCGCCAGGCTTTCTACTGCAAGCACCTCCAGCTCTCTGCCTGAGGGCTACCCAGGCAGTCCTCAGCCAATAGGACAGGAGTTGGTGCATGAATATTCCAGCTTCCAACTGGGCACAGCTCCGAAGTGTGCTCCATATACCTCCCAGAGGCCCCAGGTAGATTGAACCCCAGTCCTCCCACTACTGTTGTTTTTTTTTTTTAAAGATTTTATTTATTTATTCGACAGAGATAGAGACAGCCAGCGAGAGAGGGAACACAAGTAGGGGGAGTGGAAGAGGAAGAAGCAGGCTCATAGCGGAGGAGCCTGATGTGGGACTCGATCCCATAACGCCGGGATCACGCCCTGAGCCGAAGGCAGACACTTAACCGCTGTGCCACCCAGGCGCCCCCCCAGTTATCCCACGTTAACTGCTAATCAAAACACTTTGAATTGATTTCAAGAATGAAAAGAAAAAAGAAAAGACAGAACAAGTGTTGTCAAGGATACAGAGAAATTGGAAGGCATGTGCATGGCTGGTAGGAATGTGAAATGGGGCAGCCACTGTGAAAAGCAGTATGGTGGCTCCTCAGTAAGTTATGCATATAATCACTGTGTGATGCAGCAGTCCCACTTCTGGGTATGTACCCAGAAGGGAAAGCAGACACTCAAAATATGTCTATACACCTGCATTCATAGCGGCATTGTTCTAGCTAAGACATGGAGCGATCCAAATGTCCTGTGCTGGACAAATGGATGAACAAAATGTGGCATATACATACAATGAATGGAGTGTTATGCAGCCTTAAAAAGGAAGGAAATTCTGACACATGCTACAACTTGCATGAACACCGCAGATATTAAGTGAAATAAACCAAACGCAAAAGGGCAAATACTATATAGTTCCACTTACATGAGGAACCTAGAGTAGTCAAAACCACAGAGACAGCAGAGGAGTGGGGCTGGGGTGGGAAGGGAGAAATTATTGTTTAATGGGTACAGAACTTCATGTTAGGACATAGAACAAGTTGTGGAAATGAATAGTGGTGATGGTCGCACAACAAGGTGAATGCACTTACCACCACTGAATTGTACACTCAAAAAGGGTTAAAATGATAAATTTCATGTTAGGTACATTTTACTACAATAAAAAAAAAAAGAGGGAAAATGTACTTTGTATTGGCTGCCTTCCCTAGTTCACTCACTTCCCATGGAAAGTATTGCACTCAAACCCTGGTCTCAGTGTCTGCTTTCCAGGGAAGCCAGCCTACAGCAAGGCTTATAAACTACAGAGCTAGGATGTGAACCCCACACTCCACACTCAAGTCTTCAGTATTAAACTCCATGCTTTTTAGCTGTCCCTGGGCAGCATCAATAAAATAAGCTTTATCGGCTAGAAGTCAGCATTTTAAGATTTTGCCTTGGCAGCCCCCATTCTTTGCAGCCTCCTTAACTAATTGCAAAATAAGTCTCTTTGATTGTGTCATAGAAAATAAAGACATAACACATGCATTTTATTACTAGAACCTAGTTCTCATTACCATAGAACTCCATCTGACCCTTTGTCTGCAGTTGGCTACTTTTCCTAAAATACGCAAGGAAGAAAAGTATGTTTAAAAAGGTTCAGAGAGAAGAATTTTATCCAAGCTTGTATGGATTTTGAACTTTGTTTCTTAAATTTATTTCAGAAGTATTTAAATTCCAAGCATTGCAAATCTACCTCCAAGCTTCCTTCAGAGGAAGTATCTGTTCATTTCTCCCCACAGGTGAGGCGGTCCCTGGATGGCCATTTCTACCCTTTCGCCTTCTGATGAACACCAATAAAAGCCTGGAGAAAAAGTATCACTCATTCAGTCTCATGGGTTCTGACCGAGAACAACAATGTGCAAGCACAACTTCTCTATGATCCTTGGAATCCTCTGTGGTACCACAGATCACTGATTTTGAGATTTTAAATCTGTGGTCTTCAAATCACAAGTATCAACCCATGAGTAAGTAATCACATCATTTCCTTTAGTGAAATGGAAGAAAATAGAACGGGAAGCATCAGGGCATACAGTGCCATAAGGTTTGATGAAACTGGCCTCATCTGCGTGCATGTGTTATAATTGGATTATTATAGAAAATGTATTTCTTATTGTAGGTTTTGGGAGGAAAAGGGACTGAAAGCCACTGTTAAAAAGTAAACTCTTTAGCTCTATTAAGAGAACTTTCTGTATCATTTACTCTGAGTATCAAGTATTTTCACCTGTCTCTGGATCCCTTCACTTTCTCCTCAGCTTGTTGGCCCTACATTACCATCATTCCCTTCCAAAAAATGAGAGCATAACTGTGTTCCAACTGCCCTCCCTGGCCTTCCTAGGTTGTGTCCACTTCCAAAACAATAAGTCATTGACTCAAAAATAAGCCTATTATTTCAGCCATGCGTATAAACAAACACCACTACCACTACCCAGCTCATTGGTTCAGTGTTTTCATCTTTCAGTCATTTGTTTGATGAGATGTTGACATAGCCACGCACCCCTGCCACTGAGTAAATGAACTAAGAGGTCAGACAAATTACATATGCCATCAACCATAATATATTAAATGAGACATCATATGGAGATGAGTCTCCTCCCCTCTCAGAAAATTTACAAGTTCACTCCCATATAAATGTTAAATAAAGCACAAGCACTTAGAGAGCCATAACCCAGAGAATTGGGACAGATTTTGAGGTCGGCCACTTGCAATGCCATTTCTTTGAGAGATGAGCTTTTAAAAACCACTCTTCCTTCAAGAGGTCACGTGGCACTTCGCAACCCCCTTGTCCAGCCTCCCCTCTCTTATCCTCTTCTCAGCTCCTGCAAAACCCATGTCTTTCTTCTGCAGGTTAAAATAAGCACTTGTGCTGAGTGGTGTCTGCTCCCTACAAAGTAAAGTGAACATTATGTTGCTCGGTATAATTTCGGCAATTTGGACCTGACCTCAGCCCAGCCTGTGTGTCAACACTGACCAAATCAGCCAGCTGACAGCTGTGTCCGTTTTAACTTGAGGCGTTGTGGTGACAGTCATGGGGGCAATACAATTCCAAAGGGGATTAGGGTGGGGATTGGGGGATGGGACGCTGTTCCATCGTTCTTAAGACTCTACTATAGCACTCTTTATAATGTTATAATTATTGGTCACTGTCACATTCCTCCTACTATCTTTGAACTCCTTGAAGGCAGACGAGGTCTTTTACTTTAGCAACTGGTGCCTACAGCTGGTGAGTGTTCCACTTGGCAATGAATATCCTAACGTTCCCTTGATCCTGAGAAGATTGAGGCCCTCTGCCACAGACTCTCTCAGCTTCCTTCCCTTCTACCTCAAAAGACATCCATGTCTTTATACCACTGTCCCTCATCACCTTGACAACCACTACTTAATGGCCTTACAATGCCCATCCCTCCCTTGACTGCATTCTAAAAAAATCAGACATATCCTACAAACAATTTCCAATAGTCCCTGCACGATACTCTGACTGAACCTCTAGGTGTTATTTTAACATCATTGTACACTCCTCCCCCTTTAAAACTCCAGCTCCTTATCTCTGAAGCACTTGGCTTTTTGGATTTACCTCTTTCCTCTGTAAATGCTTCTTTTTCCTTCCCTGGCTCCTTCTCTGCCTTTGCCTAGGACATAAACACTTCTCAGGTTCTCTTCTGGACACTGTTCACCCCCCATACTCATTTTATAATTTCATTAATTCCCATAATCTAGAGCAGAGGTCAAGAGACTACATCCCTCTGGCCAAATTTCACCCTCTCTTCATTTCCCTCGACTCCCACTCCAACTCTAGTTTTTTTTTTTTTAATAAATTTTATTGGAACATAGCCACATCTGACCCATTTACATATTATCTAGGCTACTTGTTCATTAAAATGGCAGAGCTGCTACAGTGACCCTATGGTCCACAAGCCTAAAATACTTACTCTTTGGCCTTTACAGCAAAACCTTGCCAACCTCTCCTTTAGACTCTGAACCATGTCCAAATCCACTTCGCTCACTGGTCTTTATTCATGCTCTCCAGATTCATATTTCAATTGCCTGCTAGACCCTTCCATGGGATCCCCACTAACATCTCTAATCCAAGTCCCACACTGTCTTCCTCACCAAACCCATTTCTGCACTAATTTGCCCTTTCCGTGGCCTCATCTATGACCTATCTGTGGTAAAACTGAGGCTTTGCAGCCAATTTATGGCATCAGGGCTATGGAGCTATGAAGGGCTCCCAAGTTCAGTATCAGTAGTAGCAATCATGGGATTGAACTGGTTTTACATTTAAAAATCAGTATGACATTAGCAAAAACAAAAACAAAAAGGACACTTGAATTCAGTTCCCCTTTCCTTTCAAATCTGGCTCTAAATTATAGTGCTGGCATACTCACTTTAATGTGGTGTCCCATCTCCATTACAAGAGAGGAGGCAAAATTCCATAAACATGACACTGTTGTCTCCGCTGACCTGAAGAGCCATCAATCATTCTGTCAACATTTAAGTGCTACCTTCTAACTTCTGTTTAAGTAGCTGCAAGATTGAATTAGATATTACTGAAGAAAATATAAAGACCAATATGTAAGCAATATCACAGTCAAGTTTGTTGTATAATTCACTTTTTCTATCCCCCCACCCAAGAATACCCTTCTCGATTTATTACTTCTCAAGTTATTGGAACAGAATAGAAATGTTTGGCCTATTAAAATCTGCAAACATACCAAGAGAACCTACAAAGATCTCCTTGGCAATGTTGCGAGTCCTCTGTAAAAGCTCTTTGAAGTTTGCTGGCTCTTTAGCAAAAAGGATGTAGAAGACTTTGTAAGCATTAGCAAAGACAAAGAGAAGCAGTTGCTTGCTGTTTGATTTGTCTTTTCATCTGTCAGATTCCTGGGCATCTGCTATTTGTCAGACATGCGTGCTGGGTGCTGGGGATGCCAAAAGAACGACACCACGGAGCTTCCCCACACCTCCTAAAAGTCTGATAGAGGGTTCAATGAGCCTGCTCACTTTGTAAAATCGAATGTATGGGGCCACGGAGCAAGTGATTGATAATATTTGTGGAATGAGTCAAAGTAGGAATGATGTTCCCTGGATACAACTTCCCATCAGTTACAGAAGGAAAGAGGTGACCTTTTAGGTGCCCATGATAGGGCATGTGCTGCATTATTTCTTAGTCTGTAGAGTATAGGCTGGATTAAATCCTGAGCCTTGTCAGAGAATGATGATAACTCAAGAAATGGGTTTAATAATCAGATTTCCACACACAGGGACTACACCATCTTTGTTATACGGTGGCAGCAGTCTTTAGCTCTAATGAGCTCTTGCATATATTTGAATGGTTATAGTTTCAAAAATGGTTGTGGTTTCAAAGCACTGTAAAATATGTCATATATATATTTTTTTTTTCGAGAGAGAGCTGCAAGCTGGGGTGAGGAGCGGGAGGGGGAGAGGGAGAGAGAGAATCCTAAGCGGGCCCCATGCCCAGCATGGAGCCTGACACAGGGCTCCATTTCACGACCCTGAGATCATGACCTGAGCTGAAATCAAGAGTCAGATGCTTAACCAACTGAGCCAGCCAGGCGCCCCTCTCATATCTTTTTTCCATTCAATAAAGCTGTGGACCGTGTATTTTCATCTCGACTGAGTAGCTAACAAAACTAGCCATTGGGAAATTTAAATGGGTGGGAGTACACCCCCTGCCCCTGTGTCTGTAAACCCTATAACCTGAGTTCTCCAAGGAGCCACAGATTTTGTGAGTGAGATGGGAGCTAAAGTCCTCATCTCTGGCCCAAGCTGCTGCCAGATTGCTCTAGAGTCAGCACTTTCTCTTTGACTTTTAAAGTTTGAAAGAAATACATAAAAAAGTAAATGAAAGGAGACCTCATGATCCCATAGGAACCCCATCTCTATTGCTGGTCAGTGGGTGCTGGAAGGCAGAGGAGAATGGAAAGGAAATAATAGAACAGTGAAGCAGCCACCAAAGCTCCAGCACTGGGCTCCTTTAGGAGAGAGAGCTGCAGAAGAGGCTGACCTTTGGGCCCCAGCACATCTTAGCCAGAGAGCAACGGGCAGGAGGCCCTTCAACTCATTCCTCGGGCCACATGCTAGGGACAATTCAGGCAGCTCCCCCAGTAACCCAGCCAGAGGCAGGGCAGAAGACCAACAGCCCTGCTCCTGGCTTCCTATTCCCTCTCTCCCCAAAGGCAGTCCATTCTTTGGCCTTTTTACCCCGATTTAACAGGCTGTCCCAGAATCTAACCCCCAGCTTCCCTGCATAGAGCAATCAGAGGACCCTCCACCACAAAGCTCAGCGAGGACCCAGCAACCCTGCCTTCCTGACTGCAGCCACATCCACCCAAGGTTGGTCACATCAGGGGAAGTTGCCTGGCCCTTCTTGGCTGAAATTGACTGACCCTCACACTCAACTGGGAACTTTCCTGAAAGTGAAAAACCACTTCATCAAAGTTAAATGACAAGGAAACTTGTCTTTGTGGTGCAGGCCTCTGCCAGAAGAGAAAGAGCAGGGAGTGATGAACGTCTCCCATGGGCAGCCTCTTGGCTGGCACTGTGGATGGGTCTCTTGAATTTTCCACGCATACAAATAAGAAGCCTGCTCAATGAACTGGTCACTTAAATAGGTTTTTCCATCTGTGGAGTTTCAGTTTAAAGCACCAACAAAGCCATCTTCAGAAAAGGTTCTCTTGTATTTATCCCTCCCTATTCACTTAAATTAATTACTCTGCAGTTGTCCTCACAGCTGTGTGATGGGGGAGAGTTTCTAAGAATTGAATTTCTTCTAAGAACATGAGCTTGCTTGCTTATGTGATTTGCCAAATGCAGCAAGGGAGTATTTTCTCTACACTTTCCCAAGATATATTACTGGGATACTAATTTATTCTCTGTTAAATTGGGCATCTCTAACTTGAGAAAGTTGTTACAAAATGGATAGAAGAGAGAAGCATGTGATCATACTCTGTGACCAGAGTTCATTTGAATTGTTTGAAACTTTTAACAAAGTCCACCAGAATTTTAAAAATAAGAATAAATGAATGATGGGGGTGGAGCAGGAGATGATACTACTCCCAACAGAGTAATTTTTTTCCGTCTTCCAGGGACATGCAATCAGTAAACAGATTCCACCTCACTACACCCCACCAGGCAGACAGAGTCCAGTTCACTAATTCACATGGAAGGAGAAATGAAGAAGAAGGTAAGATCCCAGCTAAACACATTGTCGATGGTTCCATAAGACCAGAGATGTTTTGTCAAGTCCCCTCCACAGAGGGAGTAGTTAAGAGGAAGAGCCCCAGAGCTAGGCCGACAGGGTTCACATCCCAGCTCCACTACTTACTCACCTCTTTGTAATTCACTTTCCTCCTTGGAAAAATTAGGATAGTAATAGTATACCTCCTAAGATTATTGTGAGGACTTCTCGAGTTAATATATGTGAAGCTGTTAGAAAATGGCCAGTAAACCATGTATGTATTTGCTAATATCTACATACACAATACCAGAACCTAAGATAATCAAGTATCTTCTAAGGAGTATTCTGAGAGCTCTTTTAATGAATAACATCAGAGAGAGGTCATTTTTTATATGCAGACATGACACTGCTATATTGGAATTTTATGTGTTTTTTTTTTTAAGTATTTAGAAACAATTTGATTTTTTAAAGTAGAATAGTCATTGAACTGGTTTGGATATAAATTTACCTTATTAACTCTGTCCCTTCATAAAAAGTATGAGGAATTATCAAAAGGTTCAAATCATCTGAGTCTAAATAATAGAAATTTTTTAGGTTCCTATTTTACCTGGTTTACATGTGAGAAAATATTTAGAAGCAGGGAAGGGACAGCCATACATTCCAGAAATTAGCATCAAATCTGGGATCTTTTTACAAGACATACCTTATTGATTTTATTTTCATTAGAATAGTAAATAGGCCCACTAGAGAAAATGTGGAAAACTCAGATAAGTAGATAATAGAAAAGAAGAAAAAATAAACTTTAGTACCAGCTTCCAAAACAATTACCATAAGATGTTATGATGTATTTCCTGCCAATATTTTTTCCACACATAAGATGGACAATTTTTGTTGTTTCTACACAAGAATTACATTAAATGTAAGATTTATCATCTTCCTCTTTTTCTCTAACCTTATAGCATAAGCGTTTTTCCGTATTAGTACCCTGCTTCAAATCCTCTCATAACTTAGGACTTAGTGGTGTCTTTTCTATTCTTACAACAAGACCTCATCTTTCCTTTAGACATGAACAGGCAGCCCAGCTCCATCCTCCAGATATGTGTAGGGGGAAACATGTGGGCTTAGGTACAATAAAACTAGGTTAATAAAATGTTATATTTAGAGTTCTCAGCACCATAATACATTTAATAACATCTCAGTGTATGAGTTAAATTATACATGTTCACGCTGTTTTTAACCAACTGTGATAGTATAATGTCCCGAGTGGGTCAATCCAAGTGGAAGATTATATTGATTAGCTCTGACTGCCAAAACAAAGTACCAAAAACTGGATGACTTAAAACAATAGAAACTTATTTCCTCACAGTTCTGGAGGCTATAAGTCCAAGATCAAGGTGTCAGCAGGCTTGGCTGCTCCTGAGGCCTCTCTCTTTGGCTTGTAGATGGATGTCTTCTCTCTGCATCTTCACATGATCTTTTCCCAGATGTATCTGTATCCTGATCTCCTTTCCTTATTAACAACAAAACAAAACAAAACAAAACAAAAACAAAAACAAAAACAAAAAAACACACACATCATGTTGGATTAGGGCCCACCCTCATGATATGATTTTAACTTAATTACCTCTTTAAAGACGCTATCTCCAAACAGTCACATTCTAAAGTACTGGGGATTAAAACTTCACTATATGAATTCTCAGGGGGGACACAATTCCACCTACAACAAGGATCTATTAGACCACACTACTGCACCTATGGGTTTGTTTTAACAGAGGCACACATTTCATTTTAGTGATGTCAACTGCAGCTCTAGAACAACTGAGAGTTGAGACTGTGTCTTAAGTAACACTTGTCTACTAAGATTTCAGCACAGTGTTTGGCACTGTAAAGTAGGAAAGAAATTAAGTGCACAGACCAAACACACTTTATCAGTCTGCTTGAGCCTTCAAAGACTAAAAGAGGAGGGGGGTTAAAATTCCTTTTATTTGTTTTCTAATTTGGCACCTAACTTTATCCCCAGCTATGAATATGACCAATGACTTATTTGTCCAGAGTTAGGGTGAACTAAAACATACTAGCTCTTTTTTTAGTTTGAGGGGATATTTTACTCTCGATATGTGCATTCAAAGACATTTTCTTATATGAGGTTAGTTTTTACAAAAAGGAAAGAAGGAAGGAAGGGAGGAAGGAAAGAAGGGAGGCAGGTTTGGAGAGAGGGAGTTTGGGAGAGGGGGAGGGAGGGAGGGAAGAAGGGAGAGAGAGAAAGAAAGAGAAAAAGAAAAAGGAAAACAACCCAGAAGGGTCATTTTCTTCTATAAGTTTTCTTCCCCACTCTTGTGACTGTTAAGAGTCTAAGTATAAGGTTCGCACAAATTATTTCACTTAATTCCCCCAGTAGCCTAGTTGGGTAAGTGTTATCATCAACATTTTGCCCTAGAGGAGCCGAGGCTCAAAGTGGCAAAAGTATCTGAACGAATCACACAAGTGTTAGTGGTAGAATCAGACCTGAACTTTCTATTTCCAAACCCAAGCCCAATGCTTATTCATCTCTATTCTTGGTGCTCCACCCCCAGTAGAGATTCATATGTTGGGTTCCCATGCCTTCTGCTTTGAAGAACAGTAGGAAGTTGGGGAAGAACACTAAACTACAGGATATGAAAGTTGGGCCCTACCTCAAATTAACTGTGTTACTCTGAGCACATTAATTTCCTATTACCCTGAGTTCTCATTTGAAAGAGGATGTGTTGCACAATGTTATCTTCAAAGTCCCAATAGTTATGTGAAATTCTATGATGGGCAAAAAGGAGGTTTGCATACCACTGGTGGAGTAGTATCCTGAAGTAAGGTTTGATAGCACTCTATAATTATTGCAGTTAATTTCCAACAGATGTGTGGGCCTTCTGCTATCACCACATCATAGATAAGCTTTGCCCCTTGACACTCTTGCCTCCATTCTTCTGGATTTTTGTGAAGGAACTCGGTGTAGGCTTTGGATGGACCTGCCTGTACTATTAAAGAATTTTCTCCGCTATTAATTTAACAAGCACTTATTGAACACCTGCTATATGTCCATACTGGACCAAATAGAGAAGATAAAATCATGATTTAAAAATTATTCTAGGTTTCAAACCTTGCCATATAGTAGGGAAACAGAAACAGCTATGTAAAGAAATGATAGACAGTCTGGACTTCAGGAATGGCAAACTGAGGAACTCAGTAAATCTGCACGTCCATCAAAACAACTCAAACACCCCTCAAAGTGGTTAACTTCAACGATTTTAAGAACTATGAACATAAACCAAAGTCTTAATCTGGAAAGCATTCATTGAGGGAAAAACAAAACCAAACCAAACCTGATGAACCTCATAAGAATAGCATAGTGTGTTGTTGACCTATTCCCGTTCTTCCCTTACCTGCTCCCATCCTCCCTCCCCCATATCTGTGATGGCCCTGAAAACCAGCAGCCTCACAACTTCAGAAGGCCTTGAAGCCTTGTAGCTACCAGAAGGAGCAGACCATGTTTGGAGCATGTCAAAAAGTTTCATTTTTAGAGCATTTTTACTATTTGATCTGTTTCAGTGTTCCTTGGAAGAGCTTCATTTATAGTGTTTTTTCATTATCTGACCTAACATACACCTTGTTCTCTGGTAAAAGCATTTGTTGAAAATAATCAACAGCAATTGTTTAACATTGCAGCTGCCTGAGGCTTCTAAGACATTTGGAGCAAACAAGAGCCTGGGTAAAAACCTAAAAGGAAGATTTGGGGCAGGATGTCTTAGAGGGGATTGAAAAGTTCTGAGGGATAGGAGGCATTCTGTTCCTGGATATCTAGAAACCTTCATATCTGGGTCTGTGTACATGACAAGGAAAGACCTGCGGTGGCCCCAGTCTCTCAGCACTGGATGACCTAGCAGCCTTGCAAAGCAGAAAGCAAAGAGTAAGGCAGAGTATTGAATAATCTGAATATTAAAGGTAATGCCCCATCACACACACAACCTCTTGGTAAAGGGTGGAAGACATAATGGTTTGAAGCATTTAAGGGAATTTCTCATCAATCATTAGCTGACCATGAAGTTAAGCAGAGACTTCGGTGACCAGACACTAGAGGGAATACAGACTTTAAATAACTAGTCCAAGAAAGTCACTACAAATATAAACAGTAAAAATAGTATCTGCAAACAATATCAACAACAATAATAAAACCTGGGGAAGGGAGAAATCTGATTTCCTGAGTTGTCACACTGTATTATCTAAAATGTCCAGTTTTCAATGAAAGGTTGTAAAACACAAAAGGAGTTAGGAGAGTATGGACCATGCATGCAGTAGGGGGTAGGGGTGGAAACAGTCAATAGAAATGGACTCTGAGGGAGCAGCTGGCAGCTGCGTGGAGGTGAGAAATAAATACTGAGATTGGAGGGAAGATGGTGGAAGAGTAGGAGACCCTCGTTTCATTTGGTCCCTTGAATTCACCTAGATATCTACCAGATCATCCTGTATACCTGTGAATTCAACCTGAAATCTAAGAAAAGAATTGCTACAATTCTACAAATAGAAAAGCAACCACTTTTTGCAAGGTAGGAGGTGCAGAGACGTGAATCTGAGCAGATATATTGGAAGATAAATTGGAGGGAAGGGAGCCTCTGAAAGCCAGCTACCAGAAAATGATATAGAAGTGGAGTGAAAAATTGGAACTTCTAGAAGTCTGCTCCTGTGAGGAGCATCCCTGCCTGAAAGCTGCTCAGGTGGCAAAGTGGGGCAGAATCCTAGGTGGAACAGTGTGGTCTCAGGATTCCCAGGGTCACAGAAAAAACAGGGGTACCTGAGTGCATCAGAGTTCCCAAGCATTGGAACAGGAAGTTGGCTAAAATTAGCAAGCCCTGGAGGGGCCTCTCAGCTAGGTGTTTCCATAAACCACGAATCTCAGCACGATCAGCTGACCACTTTCCAAGCAGGGGCCCAGCAAGGGGCAACCACTGCAAGACCCTGCTCCTTTTCCAGTGAGGAGCAGGTTCTATGGGTTCGAGTTCGATCAGGCAATTGCTCCCTGAGCAGGGGCCCAGAGAGAGGCAGGGCCAATGAGACACCCCTTCCTCTCCTGCGGGGATTGGTGAGGGTGTGCATTACAGGAGTCTGGAGAGTTTGGTGCACTGCTTTTCCCTGAGGGTGCATTGAAGAGTGGGAACAGGGATCATTCAGCTCTGGGGCTGGAGTTGGGGCCCTGCCATTTTTACTTTTTTTTTTTTTCATGCTCTGAAGTGGGCAAAAAGTCTTCAGGGAACAAAAGCCACATAGAGCAACCTGAAGCAGCTTACACTGACTGAGCCCAGCTCCCTGGGAAGGGGTGGTGCAACTCTACCCAGCCAAAGACATCTGAGGATCAGTGCAGCAGGCCCCTCCCCCAGAAGACCATCAAGAACATCAGGCTAATACCAAGTTTACGGATCACTCAGAGCTGAAAAACTCCTGCATTAGGGGAAAATAGTATATAGAATTCAAGGTTTTTTCTCATGAGTCTTTAGTCTTTCAGTTTAAAATTTTATTTTTCTTCCTTCTTTTTTTCTTTTTATCTAGTTTCTTATTTTATCAACTCTTTGTTTTTAAGTCTTTTTAAAATTTTCAATTTTACATTTACATTTTATAGATATATTCCTCATTTTTGGCTTCCTTTCACTGTATTCAATTTTATTTTTATATATATATGTTTTGCTTTCTTTACAATTTTGGGATTTAGCGTCTTCTAGCAAACAGACCAAAATACACCCAGGACCAAGTGGGTCACCCTGTTTTGTCCACCTATGAAATTATATTCTCCCCCCCCCCTTTTTTTTCTTTGTCTCTTTTGGTTTCTAACCTCTTCAGATTTGTCTTGTTTGTATTTTGCTTGGGTCATGGTTGATATTTTTGATTTCGTTCTCTTGTTCATCCATTCTTCTCTGGACAAAATGGCTAAAAGGAGAAATTCACAGCAAAAGAGAGAACCAGAGGTAATACTCTCTGTCCTAGATCTAATTTATATGGGTATGAGTAAAATGTCAGAACTAAAATTCAGAATAACAAATATAAAGTTACTAGCTGGGCTTGAACAAAGCACAAAAGACACTGGAGAATCTCTTAGTGCAGAAATAAAATCTAATTAGGCCAAAATTAAAAATTCTTTAACTGAGATGCAGTATAAAATGGATGCTCTAACAACTAGGGTAAATGAGACAGTGACACAGAAGATAAAATGATGGAAAGGAAGGAAGCTGAGGAAAAGAGAGAAAGACAACTAATAGACCATGAGAGGAGGTTTCGAGAAATCAGCAATACCATCAAGTGAAACAATATTAAAATTATTGGGGTCCTGGAGGCAGAAGAAAGAGAGAAAGAGGGACAGAAGGTATATTTGAGCAAATCATAGTTGAGAACTTCCCTAATCTGTGGAAGAAAACAAGCATTCAAGTCCAGGAGGCACAGAGACCCCCCCCCTCGAAATCAATAAAAATAGATCAACACCCCAACATATAATAGTGAAGCTTGCAAATTTCAGAGATAAAGAGAAAATTCTGAATGCAGCTCAAGACAAGAGGTCCTTAACCTACAAAGGTGGGAGCATTAGACTGGCAGAAGACCTATCCACAGAGAGCTGGCAGGCCAGAAAGGGCTGGCATGATATATTCAGGGTACTAAATGAGAAAAACATGCATCCAAGAATACTCTATCCAGCAAAGCTGTGATTCAGAATGGAAGGAGAGATAAAGAGCTTCTAGGACAAACAGAAACTAAAAAAATTTGTGATCACTAAACCAGCCCTGCAAGAAATATTAAAGGGGATCCTGTAAGTGAAGATTGAGCCCAAAAGTAACATAGACCAGAAAGAAACAGAGACAGACAGAGACTTTGCAGGTAATACAGTGGCACTAAATTCATATCTTTCAATAGTTACTCTGAATGTAAATGAGCTAAATGCTCCAATCAAAAGACATAGGGTATCAGATCGGATAAAAAAGCAAGACCTGTCCATATGCTTTCTACAAGAGACTCATTTTAGACCCAAATCCACCTCCAGATTGAAAGTGAGGGGGTGGAGAGCCACTTATGCTAATGGGCATCAAAAGAAAGTTGAGGTAGCAATCCTTATATCAGACAACTTAGATTCTAAACCAAAGACTATAGTAAGGGATGAGAGGGACACTATATCATACCTAAAGGATCTATCCAGCAAGAAGATCTAACAAATATAAATATTTATGCTCCTAACCTGGGAACAGCCAATTATATAAACCAATTAATAACAAAATTAAAGAAACACATTGATAATAATACAATAATAATAGGGAACTTTAACACCCCACTCACATCAATGGACAGATCATCTAAGCAGAGGACCAATAAGAAAACAAGGGCTTTGAATGACACACTGGACCAGATGGACTTCACAGATATATACAGAGCATTCCATCCTAAAGCAATAGAATACACATTCTTCTCAAGTGCATGTGGCATGTGGAACATTCTCCAGAATAGATCCAATACTGGGTCACAAATCAGGTCTCAACTGGTACTAAAAGACTGGGATTATTCCCTGCATATTTTTAGACCACAACACTTTGAAACCTAAACTTAATCACAAGAGGAAATTTGGAAGGAACTAAAATATTTGGAGGTTAAAGAGAATCCTACTAAAGAATGAATGGGTCAACAGGATATTAAAGAAAAATTTAAAAAATTCATGGAAATAAATGGAAATGAAAATACAACTGTTCAAAACCTTTGGGATGCAGCAAAGGTGATCCTAAGAGGGAAGTACATAGCAATACAAGCCTTTCTCAAGAAATTAGAAAAGTCTCAAATACACATGCTAACCTTACACCTAGAGGAGCTGGAGAAAGAACAGCAAATAAAGCCTAAACCAAGCAGGAGAAGAGAAATAATAAAGATTAAAGCAGAAATCAATGAAATAGAAATGAAAAGAGCAGTAGAACAGATCAATGAAACTAGAAGCTGGTTCTTTGAAAGAATTAATAAGATCAATAAACCCCAAGCCAGACTTACCAAAGAGAAAAGAGAAAGGACCCAAATTAATAAAATCATGAATGAAAGAGGAAAGATCACAACCAATCCCAAGAAAATACAAACAATTTTAAGAACATATTATGAGCAACTATATGCCAACAAAGTAGACAATCTGGAAGAAATGGTGCATTCCTGGAAACTTATAAACTACCAAGACTGAAACAGGAAGAAATAGACAATCTAAACAGAACAAGAACCAGCAAGGAAATTAGAGCAGTAATAAAAAATCTCCCAACAGGGGTGCCTGGGTGGCTCAGTTGTTAAGCGCTGCCTTCAGCTCAGGGTATGATCCCGGTGTTCTGGAATCGAGCCCCGCATGAGGCTCCTCCGCCGAGAGCCTGCCTCTTTCTCTCCCACTCCCCCTGCTTGTGTTCCCTCTCTCACTGGCTGTCTCTCTCTGTCAAATAAATAAATAAAATCTTTAAAAAAAAATCTCCCAACAAACAAGAATCCAGGGCTGGATGGCTTCCCAGGGGAATTTTACCAAACATTTAAAGGAGAACTAATACCTATTCTTCTGAAGCTGTTTCAAAAAATCGAAATGGAAGGAAAACTTTCATACTCATTCTATGAGGCCAACATTACCTAGATCCCAAAGCCAGACAAAGACCCCACCAAAAAGGAAAATTACAGACCAATATCTGTGATGAACACGGATGCAAAAATTCTCACCAAGATCCTGGCCAATAGGATCCAACAGTACATTAAAAGGATTATTCACCACGACCAAGTGGGATTTATTCCTAGGCTGCAAGGGTGGTTCAACATTCGCAAATCATTCAACGTGATGCATCACATTAATAAAAGAAAGAACAAGAACCATATGTCCTTTCAATTGATGCAGAAAAAGCATTTGACAAAATACAGCATCCTTTCTTGATTAAAACTCTCCACAGTGCAGGGATGGAAGGAATATACTTCAATATCATAAAAGCTATCTATGAAAAGCCCACAGCAAATATCATTCTCAATGGGGAAAAACTGAGGGCTTTTCCCCTAAGGTCCGGAACACAGCAGGGGTGCCCATTCTCACCACTGTTGTGCAACATAGTACTAGAAGTCCTAGCCTCACCAATCAGACAACAAAAAGAAATAAAAGGCTTTCAAATTGGCAAAGAAAAAGTCAAACTCTCACTCTTCGCAGATGACATGATACTTTATGTGGAAAATCCGAAAGACTCTACCCCAAAACTGCTAGAATTCGTACAGGAATTCAGCAACATGGCAGGATATAAAATTAGTACACATAAATCAGTTGCATTTCTATACGCTAACAGACAGAAGAAAGAGAAATTAAGGAATTGATCCCATTTACAATTGCGCCAAAAACCATAAGGTATCTAGGAATAAACCTAACCAAAGAGGTAAAGGATCTGTACTCTAGAAACTACAGAACACTTATGAAAGAAATTGAGGAAGACACAAAGAAATGGAAAAACATTCCATGCTCATGGATTGGAATAATAAATATTGTTAAAATGTCTATGCTACCCAGTGCAATCTACACATTCAATGTAATCCCTATCAAAATACCATCAAGTTTTTCACAGAGCTGGAACAAATAATCCTAGAATTTTTATGGAACCAGAAAAGACCCCAAATAGCCAAAGGAATGTTGAAAAAGAAAACCAAAGCTAGTGGCATCACAATTACACAAAAACAGACACATAGATCAATGGAACAGAATAGAGAACCCAGAAATGGACCCTCAATTCTGTGGTCAACTAATCTTTGACAAAGCAGGAAAGAATATCCAATGGATAAAGGATAGTCTCTTCAACAAACGGTTTTGGGAAAGTTGGACAGCCACATACAAAAGAATGAAACTGGACCATTCTCTTACCCCATGCACAAAGATAAACTCAAAATGGATGAAAGAGCTAAATGTGAGACAGGAATCCATCAAAATCCTAGAGAACACAGGCAGCAACCTCTTCGACCTCAGCCACAGCAACTTCTTGCTAGACATGTCTCCAAAGGCAAGGGAAACAAAAGCAAAATGAACTTTTGGGACTTCATCAATATAAAAAGCTTCTGCACAGCAAAAGAAACAGTCAACAAAACTAAAAAGCAACCTACAGAATGGGAGAAGATATTTGCAAATGATATTACAGATAAAGGGCTAATATCCAAATCTATAAAAAAAATTTTTTTTAAACTGTTCACCCCCCCAAAAAAAGAACTTACCGTACTCAACACCCAAAAAAAGCAAATAACCCAGTCAAGAAATGGGCAGAAGACATGAACAGACATTTCTCCAAGGAAAACATCCAAATGGCCAACAGACACATGAAAAATTCCTCCACATCACTTGGCGTCAGGGAAATACAAATCAAAACCACAATGAGATACCACCTCACACCAGTCAGAATGGCTAAAATTCGCAAAACAGGAAACATAAAATGTTGGCAAGGATGCAGAGAAAGGGGAACCCTCTTACACTGTTGGTGGGAATGCAAGCTATTGCAGACACTCTGGAAAGCTGTATGGAGGTTTCTCAGGAAGTTAAAAATAGAGCTACCCTATGACCCAGCAATTGTACTAATAGGTATTTACCCCAAAGACACAGATGTATTGATCCAAAGGGGCACCTGCACCCCAATGTTTATAGCAGCAATATTATTATTGTCCACAATAACCAAACTGTGTAAAGAGCCAAGATGTCCATTGACGAATGAATAAAGATGTGGTATATATATGTATGTATGTATATATATGTATGTATATATATATTGTGTATATATATACAATGCAATATTACTCAGCCATCAGAAATTATGAACATATATGCACTTAACAACAGATCCCCCAAATACATGAAGCAAAAACTGACAGAAAGGAAAAGAATGCAACAAATGATAATTGAGAAAGACCCCACCTTCAATCATGGATACAACAATGAGCCAGAAGTTCACAATGAAATAGAAGATGTGAAGAGCACAATAAACCCACTAGACCCAAGAGACATCTATAGAGAACATTTAAAGTATACATGGAACATTCTCCAAAATAGACCATATGCCAGGCCATAAATCAATCCTCAAAAACTTATAAAGATCGAAACCATACAAAGTATGTTCTCCCACCATGTGATGGTTAATTTTATGCATCAAATTGATGGGGCTAAGGGATGCCCACCAATAGCTGGTAAAACATTATTTCTGAATGTGTCTGTGAAGGTGTTTCCAGAAGAGATTAGCATCAGCAGACTGAGTAAAGAAGATCACCCTCATCAATGTGGGTGGGTATTAACTAATCCGTTGAGGGCCTGAATAGAACAAAAAGGTGGAGGAAGAGCAAATTCTCTCTTTTTCTCTTCTTGAGATGGTTTATCTATCTTCTCCTGCTCACAGACATTGGATCTCTTGGTTTTCAGGCTTTTAGACTTGAACCAAATTATATCACCAGCCTTCCTGCTGCTTCAGCTTGCAGATCCCATATTGTGGCGTATCTCAGCCTCCATAATTGCATGAACCAACTCCCATAACAAATCTTCTCTTATCTATCTATATCTGTGTATCTATTTAGATATATCCTTCTCTGGAGAACCCTGACTAATGTGCACTGCAATGGAATTAAATAATAAGTAAGAAAAGGAAATTTGGGAAATACACAAATAATGTGGGAATCAAACAACATAGTCCTGCATATATTCCCAAGAGGAATGTAAACATAAGTCCACACAAAAATTATATATGAATGTTCATAGCTATATTATTTATAATAGCCAAAAAATGGAAACAACCCAAATGTTCATCAACTAATAAATGAATAAGTAAAACGTATATGTCCATACAATGGAATGTGATTCAGCAATAGAAAAGAAGGAAGGGCTAATCCATGCTACAGCACGTATGATCCTTAAAAACATGATGCTAGGCGAAAGAACCCAGACACAAAAGACCACATTAAATGATTCCATACATATGAAATGTCTAGAATAAGCAGACCTATACGGACAAAGAGCAAATCAGTGGCTGTCTGGGACTGGGATGGGGGGATGGGGAGTGACTGCTAATGGGTATGAACTTTTTTTGGTCTGGCAGGGGGTGGGTATGGATATAATAAAAATGTTCTAAAATTAAATTGTGGTGATGGTTGCACAGCTTTGTGACTATACTAAAATCTATTGACTTATATACCTTAAATGGGTGAATTTATGATATGTAAATTATATTTCAATAAAGCTGCTAAAAAGAGAAGAAAAAGAGAGACCAGCAGGCTCTGTGATAAGAATGAAAAAGTGAGGAGAAGCTAGGGATGATATTTGGCTTTCTTCACAATTTTGCTTTAGGCCAGCCTGGCCTGGAATTCTATGTCAACTTCTGCCCCCATACCTACATCACGTCATCCCCATCCCATGGAGCCAGGGACCACACACCCTGAGAAAAAGGGAAAGAGTTGAGGTCGGAGCTGGTTGGAGACAAGCAGGAGGGCATTCCAAGCAAAGAAAGGAGCCGTACTGAGCAGAGGACGGAGCCAGGAGTGACGTGTGTCTGAGAGAGGGAAGAAGGATGGAAGTGTCACCAGGAGCAGGGAGAGGAGGGCTTGCAGAGAGAAGCAGCCCTGGAGGCCCCCTGAGATGTGCCGAGGGGGCTTGGTTCCATCCTGGGTTTGGGGCAGTCAGCACTGGGTCTTAACAAGAGCATTGGATCTGGTTTTTAAAAGCTTATCTGGGTTTCAGCATAGTTGACAGAGTGGAAGGGTGGAGGGGTGGAGAGACAGGAATAAGGGAGGCTTACTCGAAGCCAGACGCGATGGCCCAGGAGGAGAGAGAGTGGCTGGTCCATCCTAACAAGAAGGCAGCATGAGAAAAATCCATTCTTTTAATACAGGCATCCACGTATCATCTAAAAGACTGTGGTTCTGACTGTCAAAAGGTGGTGTTCAATCCTGTTACCCAAAGAGTGCACCATGCCTTTGATAAAAAGATTCGGGAGCGGAAGCTGTAATAAGAACATAACGAGCTGAGAGAAAATGCACTTCTGCAAATCCCCTGAGTCATATTTCACTGGATACATTTAAAAGTTCTATCATTAAAAGAAGTTTAAATTCTGTGATGGAAAGAAGTGTCATTTTCATCACTGCTTTAATGGAAAGGCTTGTCTTAGAGGCAGGGAGATGCTCAAATGGATGAAGGAGGCTTGGCATCTGTAATTGGTGGGGGGGGAGGGTATGAACTCCCGCAGGCCTGATGGGTCTAGAAGACTATGGTTTGTGTTGTTCCTGTGGAACCGCTTCATTTCTTTAGCATTTGCTACATGCCAAATAGATCATGGACACTTGTCACATATATTAAGTAGCACTGTGAGAATTAATAAACTTCCATTGGTCACAAAGATAGCATTGGGGCCAAAAAATAAAAGACAGTATCATCCTTTGAAAGTCGGACTTCCAGAGAAATTATAAATTCACTGAAGGGCCCCAATGGGAATTCACAGAAGCACTCTACCTGTGGTTAAACACAGAGGTGGGGTTCTGAATGCTTTGAAAAAGGCAATCAGCTGTCAGAAACAAAAATATGGCTAAATAACTGTATGCTTTCTTTCCAGGTGAGGTCGCGGGACGCTGGAAGCTAAAGCTTTAGGACTATGATTTCCCTGTAAGAATCCTTCCAAAGAGGATCATCCATTGAAACTACATTTTTATTTGTTATGGTCAGAAACAGAGAGGCATCAGAATGACCCCAAGAAATAGAGGAGTTATGAAAATATCATTAATACTATCTAACATTTTTAGGTGCTTACCAGTGTGCCAGAAACTATGCGAAGCCCTGTATGACCTCATTTAGGCCTCACAATGACAATATTACTCTCCCCATCACACAACTGGGGAGATTAAAGAGGGTTTAAGGGGTTTGCCTGAGGTCACACAGCTTGCATGAGGCAGAGTCTAGACTCAGGTCCCAAGCACTAAACACTTTGGTTAAATTGCCTCAAATTGGGGCGCCTGGGTGGCTCAGTGGGTTAAGCGTCTACCTCCGGCTCAGGTCATGGTCCCAGAATCCTGGGATTGAGCCCCGCATTGGACTCCCATCTCAGCGGGGAGGCTGCTTCTCCCTTGCCCCCCGCTTATGCTCTCTCTCTCTCTTTCTCTCCCTTGTACTCTAACTCTCTCTGTCTCTCTCTCTCAAATAAATAAATCTTTTTAAAAAATTGCCTCAAATTATCAGATACATGGGCACTGGAGCTGGAACAAGGAGACCCCCCAGGCCCAAGGCAGTGTGAAGGGACGTCTCTCTTGTGGCCTTTCCACTTCTGTCCCATCCCCCCCTGTACACCAGCATTTCTGCTCCCTCTTCACTTTGACTCATCCCCGCCTGCCCTGGCCCAGAATCCCTGGAGCCCTGCTGCTAGCCAGCCCTATCTCTCAGGGCCCAATTCCAAATTCATATGAAGAGAATCTTCTGGGTCTCAAGACAGGCTCACAGGTCAGAAGTCCCTGGCCAGCCAGTGCCAATCTGCCCGGATGGCAACTGTTCTAGTCCAGTCAGCGAGGCCAGGGTGGGGCCCCAAGGAGCAGAGCATAGCCAGCTCAGCAGCCACAGTAGGGCAAGCTAGACGCCCCGGGAAGGAGAGAGTGGGCAGAGAAGCAAAGATCAGCTTCTCTAACATACCTCAAGTGCAGAGCACTCCTCATCGGCACCTGCTTAGCGGATCCAGGCTCCTCCTCCAGAAGACACAGGGACTGAGAAACTACGTGATCTGTTGACGACCCAATGACCGACGGTTAGGAACAGTGCTATTTGAGGGGAATCCAGTACTTACCCCAAACTCAGCAACTCCATTCTGTTACGTCTTTTCCTCCAGTCACTCAGACCTACAACCGCAAGTCTCCTTTTTCCTGGGCCTCCAAGGCTAATCACATTCATTTTTTAATTCTCCTGAATAGATCTCTCTGGAGTCCACACCTGGTCGCAAACCCAGGTCTGTATGTCAAGTCGCATCCCTTGAACATGGAATAGTACCACAGCCATCGCAGCAGCAGCAGAGCTGTGAGGAAGCACTGTTAGAAGCCCCTTACTACAGATAAGAAAACCGAGGCCCTGAGAAGTGAGGGAGCTAGTCCAAGTCACAGGCTAGCAGCAGTAGGTCAGCACTCCCAGCAGTTACTCCCGTGCTCTTAAACACTCAGCCGAGAGCCTACTGTGTGCTAAGTGCTTGGTAGAGTGAGGGATATGATAGACAGGGCCTTGTCCCCATAGCAAGAGACACAGAGATAAAGTTCTAATTATAAATTGTGCGACAAAGGGGTTCACCAAGCAGGCCTGAGGCTGCGATGCATTGAAAGCCCACTTGCAGGCTTGAGCCTTGGCTGGCCTTTGAGATCTCAGCTCCAGGAGTGTCCCCAGTCAATAGCTAACTGCTAAGGATGGCTCCCTGAGCCTCCTCTGTTTGTGCAAACAATGCGGTTTATGCACCTGCTTTCCTCCTGGGGGTCTGGATTTTTAGTCGGTGCTAGGCAGAGGGTGCACGTATGATCAGCCCCCAGTAAAAATCTTGGGCGCCAAGTCTGTAATGGGCTTCCCTGGGCAGAAACATTACAGACATACTGCTGCGTTTTGCTGCTAGGAGAGGGTGTGCTTGGTGTGAGCCTCATTGGAGGGAGAGAACACAAGGAATCCCACACACAGGTTCCTCCAGCTTCCGCTTCTGTCTTTTCCCTTATGATCCAGGTGTGTATCCTTACTATGTCACTGTTGTAAGTCTTAGCCATGGGCACAACTACATGGTGGGTGCTGTGAGTTCTTCTAGCAAATCCCCAAGTGCAGGGACAGTCAATGCACAAACTATGATTGCTGCTGTGAAGACAGAACACAGGTGACATGGGAGCCAGCAGGAGCCCAGTTCACTTGGGAGCTCTGGAAAGACCCCTCTGTGGATGTTCTCTTTCAACAGAGACCTGACGGAGTTAAGGAGGCAAAGAGCAGGAGGCACGTGTTGCAGGCAGAGGAGGAGGGACTGAACAGGGTCCACCCAGGTGCAGCCCTGCACAGCGGGAAGGCCGGTGACATCAGAGCCACAGACAGAGACTGCTCGAGGGGTCTTGGGTCCAAGTGCCGGACTCCACACCAGGACTGCTGGCAAGCTATTGACTGATGGACGTTAGCAGGTGAGAAACATGATCAAGTCACTTTTTTCAAAGATCATTCTGGCTGCCATGTGGAGAATAGATTGTGAAAGTTAAGTGGTAGAAGCAGAGAGAGCAGCCGGGAGGCCATTCATGGTCCAGATGAGACAGAATGATGGATAGCCGGAGACAGAGGATGGGCTCGAGGGGCATTTTACAACGGGTTCTGACAGTGGCCTGCTAGCTGTCTCCCCCATAACCAGTGCTTAGCCCAGTGCAGGTCCCTGCCTGCCTGAGACCTCCTGCTGAGTCCCCCTCTCCAGACAATCCCCTCGGCTTTCCATGGTGAGTGACAGAGCGGGCCTGTGTAACCTGCCAGCCCGAGATGACATTCTCAGTCTTTGGCAAACCTGTGATATAAGGTTATTGGCTATTGCTTCTCAAAAGTATTGTCCTTTATTTTGACATTTTGTTCTGTCTATTTTGTTTTCTGAAGAGTGTTACAATATCTTTTCATTTATAAAAGCCTAGAATAATTGATGGAAATTGTGTGTGTGTGTGTGTGTGTGTGTGTGTGTGTGTGTGTCCTTCCATGGCAAAATAAAGTTGGTAATCTGCTTTCATGCCTTCCCATCTCAACTATGCTTTAAGAAAAATAAATGGTCTGTGAAATCCAGAGGTCTCTGGTGACCACTTAATTGGGGGCCAAGTCCAAACAGCCCTGCATGAGGCTCTCCACAGCCTTTGCCCATATCCACCTTTACCTTTAGCTTCTGTCTCCCCACTCCCCTGCCCTCTGCTCCTGCTCCCCAAGGCCTTCCCACCAGCCCCTCCTTCCCACCTGGCCTCAGCCCTCAGCAATCTCTCTCTCCTACCTCCTTCCTCTGACGGATGCTCTCCTCCTCCCATTGGGCCAATTTAACTTGTCCTGCATTTCTACCTGCTTCAAACCCTCCCCTCCTCGAGGCTGGGACTGCCCCGCCTCTGCACTGCCCTCAATGTGAGCTCTCCCTAGGCCTGGCAGGGCAGACCACAGCAGGTGGGCAGCCTTGAACACCCCTCTGCTGGCTCCCCGCCCCCGACACTGTCCAGGTTACAGTTGTCTTGCCCTCGGTTAAAGCCAGGAGAAGAAATGACTTCAAGGCTTGAAAAGCAGTATTCCCAGTCTCTCAATGGTAAAGCAAGCAGTAATCACTCCTCTTCGTTACCCGGTTGCATGCTCCTAGAACAAAGAGGTCACTCTCAGAATTACAGGGAAGTCAGTGCACAGCAATGAGCAGAGGATACAGTGTACCGACTCTACCTCTCACAGAGCTCTCAGAACACAGCTGCAATGATTCTAGGGCAGTAGAAATAGTTCTTTGACATAACTGTAGTTATGCAAGCTATAATAATGATACATTTCCTTAAAAACTCGGATTTCAGGGTATAAATAGATTGCTTTCAAGGGATTAGAAAATAGCTTCCCACATAGGGAGTACCTGCTCCCCAAACGAAGCATATCTTGGGAGCTTCAGTCTTCTCAAGTGCAATGTCATTGTCCTAAGTAAGAAGGTATGAAGGAAGGGGGGGATGAGCCAAGCGGAGCACAGGGAATATAGTTGATCGTGTAATAACATTGGTGATGACACTCACTGTGGTGAGCATTGTGTAATGTTGTGTATGTCGTACCCCTGAAACTAATATAACATTGTATGTCAACCGTACTTCGGTAAAAATAAATACCTGAATAATCATGCCATTAACAAGCCAGCGGAGTTCTGAGCACCGGCTTGTGTGCTACAGAAATACGGACTGACTTTTAGTTGAGGAGACAAGAAAACAATAGTAAACCATGTAAAACTAAATATTCTTAAATATTCTTAAATTCCTCTTGCTGAGGGAGGAAGGTACTGCCTTGTATGAGAATTTCCATCTAAAATGGAACCAGAGGATTTAAAATGAAGAACTTCATGGAGCACCAGGGGGACTCAGTCAGTTAAGGGTCCAACTCCTGATTTTGGCTCAGGTCATGATCTCAGGGTCCTGAGATCGAGCCCCATGTGTCAGGCTCCGCGCTGAGCAGGGAGTCTGCTTCTCTCCCTCCCTCTGCCCCTCCTTCCTGCTTGCATGCTCTCTCAAATAAATAAATAATTTTTTAAAAAATGAAGAAGGTCATGCATGTGCCCTTAGGAAAACAAAACTTAAGGACTAAGAGACCGATATCCGATAAATGCCTGGTTTACAGAACACTGATAATTTTGGAATTGTCTTAAATGATAACGAGTTGGTCCAGGGTTGCCTCATATCAACCTTGGGAAGATTCACTTATGGTTTCCAGAGGCATAAACAAGAAGCAACCCAGGTCAGGCTGGTCTCACAAAATAAGCCAAATCGAGCTTTGTTTGTGTGACTGGAATGGTTTTGTCTGCTCAGGGAATTTTCAAATCTCGTCTCCGGGTTTTTATTTTAACGGACTCTGAGCTCTCCCCTCGTTACATTTTGTGCCCGTAACACAGCCCACCCCAAACCCTCATCCAAGTCGCCTGTGGTTTGCTACAGTATACATGTCCCAAACTGCAATTCCTCTGCTATTTCTAAGAAAACGCATCTTTTTTGACAATTTTGACCTTGCCTCAGTTTACCTCTTTATTTAGATCGACAGTTTTGTGTATGACTCAGCTCCTTTAGTTGAGGACTTAGTGATAAGTTCTGCTTCAAATATAGAGCCAAGAGAACTGTTTCCCAAAAGAAGTAAACAAACCTTCCCCATGTGAGGACCAGCCAGCCTCTCTAGACCAGCCAGCTCCCTGCCCACCAGGAGACCACCTCCCTGTCCCTGTCCCCAGGCAGGTTCCATGAGTCAGCCTCCCCAGCCCAGGCTGACCCAGCCTGCTAACCTTGTCTCGCTGACCCTGTCGCCAGGGCTCCAGTGTTTACCTCTTCCCCAAACCTAGTTGGATCTAATGCTTCTGGCTTCTCCTTTGCCTCATTTTGCCCTTGTGTGTGTGTCTCATAGCCCAGGGTGGGGAAGCTCCCGTCTTCTCTCTCCCCTACCTCCAGCTCCCATACAAAGGACTGTCAAAGCTGCAGGGTCCCTCCTTGCCCAGGAAGGGAGTAACTGCAGAGGACTGATTTTTATTTCTGCCCTACCACTAAGAAGCACAGAGAAAAAGTAATGCTTGACTCCCTAAGTATCCAGAGTTTTCTCTCTTCCTTCTTTATCTTACTTACACCATTTTATTGTTAAATAAAAGTTACACTGGGGCACGTGGGGGGCTCAGTGGGTTAAGCATCTGCCTTCGGCTCAGCTCATGGTCAGGGGGTCCTGGGATCAAGTCCCACAACATCAGGCTCCCTACTCAGCAGGGAGCCTTCTTCTACCTCTGCTCTCCCCTCACTCATGCTCTCTCTCTCTCTCTCTCTGAAATAAATAAACTCTTAAAAAAAAAAAAAGTTATACCAAAAATCCACACAAAACAAAGCTGCAGCTAAATGGATTAACAGAGGATGAACCCCCGGAACCAACCGTCCCCCTGCTCCCTTCCCGTCTCCCCACCTTGGGGAAGGGGCAACTCTCTCTAGAAATGCTGGCCTCTTTCTTCATTCTGCTCTCTGCCTCAGGCCCTGCAGCCAGCCTTGGGCCTGTCCATTCCACCTCCCACGACCACCCACCCGCTAGTGAGTACTCAGCCCCCCAGGCCTTCCTGCTCTCCTCACTATTCTGCCTGCAGGCTGCTGGGGGGCTCCCCGGCCAGTCTCCCATCTGGGTTCAGCCAGTGGAAGGTTGGGGAGGGGAGAGCAGGGACAAGTGTCCGTCGGGCACAGTTGGGGGTGAGAGGCAGCAGCCTTTTCCTCCAAGCTTTTGCTCCCTGAGAAGGCGCCTGCTGGGGCCCTGGGCTCAGTAATACCACCTTCTCCTTCCCCTCTGCACGCGGGAGTGGGAGTGGGCGTGGCTTCCCCCTCCCCACCCTGTTTGCCTCCTCAGCTCCTTAGCACCCCCTCTCCGTTGCAGATGGACACAGTGCACCCTCACCGCTGCCTGCTCTTGGCCTTCAGCGTTGCTTCCCTCCCAAACAGAGGTAGGTGAACACCCGGACACCCGTCTGGCTTGACTGGGACAATGATACTTTGTACACCGGCCCTGAGTACTTACTCACAGAAGCCTCTTCATCCTCAAAATTAACCTGGTAACTTACTTGCACTTCATTTTCCACCTAGCAGCCAGAGGGATCCTTTAAAACACAAACCAGGTCATGACATCCCCAGGCTCAGAACCCTCCAAAACACACCCATTAGGGTGGCTACTATTAAACACACACACACAAAAGGAAAATAACAAGTGCTGGCGAGCATGTGGCAGAGAGTAGAATGGTGGTTGCCAAGGGCTGGGAGACGGAGCAGGGAGTGAGTGTGTATTGGGTACAGTTCCAGTTTAGCAAGATGGACGCATTCGGGAGATGGATGGTGGTGAGGGTTGCATAACAGTGCGAATGCACTGAATGCCACTGAGCCGTACATTTACAATGGACTAAAATGGTACATTTTATGATGTGTATATTTTGTCATAATAAAAAAAAACTTTCCAAAGGCTCTCATCAAAATTTAAATAAACTCCACGAGCAAAACCAAGGCCTGGAGGGCCTGCGTTGGTGCCTGCCTGCCTCGCCAGCCAAGCACAGTCCCACCCACCCCTCCCACTGCAGGCCATTCTCCTGTCTGTCTCCTCTTCCTGGAGCCCGCACCTCTCCCATCTCAGTCTCTGCAGAGACACAACCTCCTCAGAGAGGCCTTCCTTGATCACCCTGTCCTCTTTCTCACTTCATTTTTTTTTTTTCCTGAGATGCGTGAAATAAATTATAGGTGTTACAGGAGTTTGGGGATGGGTGGTCAAGGACAGCTAAGACCGTCATGGGGATCTTCCTCCCCCTCCCCCCCACCGCCCCAGGATGGGCTGGTGGAAAGGAAGAATGAACTGAGCTTTGGACAGAGCGGCTGGGAGGCTGTGGGGCACATGGTCACTGACGTACCTCAGCTGTGGTGATAAAAATCACTAAGAACGCAGGAGAGAGCGCTGCATGGTTGGTTCATCTGACTTCATGGTCTGGTTTCTCCACACAGCCTCTCTCAGCCTCCTGCGTAAGCAGCTTTAAGTCCTGTAGCCAAAAATCCTCCCCCCGCCCCGCCACGGTGAGGCTCCATTCCTGGAGGAAGGGAAGCTGCCATCCTGATGAGAAGGGGTCTGAGACATAGGCCCAGGAAAGGATGGAAGGGTCTGGATCGGGGCTCTCCAGGAAGACATGATTTGGCCGAGCGGGACATCTGTTCACTATCATTCTCTCACTCGGGAGTACTGCCATGAGACCACGTACCCTCATTGTGAAGGTCAGGCCAGCCACACCCATACTCGTGGAGGTACTCAACCCCAGGGACAACAGGTTTTGATCAACCCCCAGCTGATGTCTATCAGCGTGGTCCTCTGCAGTCAGCCTCTCCGCAGATCTGATGACTAATTTGAAACACAAAGGCAATGAGAAGGGAACCTGGTCCAGCTTTGCATTAAGCCCCGACGATGTTTGCTTAACATCCAGAGGTGCACAGTTCCACTACCAGGCACCGGAAAGCAGGCTGAGAGAGAACGATAAGAACCAGTGTTGCTAAGCCTTCCATCGTGGGCCAGTCTCCAAATTGCGCAAAACCTTGCGATGTGTGTATCATCAATGTTTCTTTACTGATGCAGATACTGAGGCTCCCAGGGGTTTGTGCCTGACTTCTTTCTCCAGGGCCTTTTTTCCTTGCTCTTGCCCATCTACTGGTGTCACGATAAAGGCCACGCTATTACATCATGGGCACGACCTGTGGGTTAATTGTATCCACTAAAACCCCAGCGTTGAATATGAATAGTGACACCCTCCACCCCCCTGCTTTAGAAATACAGATGTCAAGTGTGCTTGGCTGGCATAGTCTTGTCAAATTATTCACAAATGATTCTGTTTGCGTCCTCTTGATGTTTGTTTTTGCTTACAAGCTGCGTACAGTCATTAGGACAAATTATTTTATGGCCCTCGTAGGTAAATGACATATTCCCGGTAATGAAAGGTAATCTGCTGTCATCACTACATTGCAAGGCTCCTCCCTGTGAGCTTGGTCCCTTCTTCCTGTCTGGAACTGTTCAGCTATAGAAAGATTCTTCCTCAGCTTCAAAAAAAAAAAAAAAATCAAGTTGATATTTTGCCGAATTTGAATAGCAACCAGAAAAGAAGGTCATGTTTTAAAAGAAGCAACACGGGAGGGGATTGTAATTAAATCTGCTCTGGGCTGGGTACAGATGATTCATTTCAAGTACATAGCATTCTGGAAAGCACGTGACCAAAGGTATTTTTCTAAATAACCTCAAGTGCTAGTCAAGTTATTCTTTAAATTGCATGCCAGCGACATCTCCTAACTGGTATTTCGCTTGGCAGGCACTGAGCCGTCGCCACAGCCCGGATTTTCCTGCAGGCAGAGCCCGGCCTTGTTTTGACAGTCATTTCTCCTGCTTTCTGCTTCTGCCTGGAAGGATCACCCAGTTGCAGAGGTCTGGGGAGGGATGTGCTTGGCGGGCTCCAAATTGTCAAAGGTATTGCTGCTCGGGTGGGGGTGGGGTCTTCTCTATGGCCCAAGGAGCTGGCCCGGGGCCTTTGGGGGTGGGTGGGCATTGCAAAGCCTTAGGTTTTCTCCAAATGGTGGCATCAGTGAAATTATGTCTCTTCTCGGAAGCTTCCATCAAAACAATTAGTAGACCAGGCAGCTATCTTCTGCAAACCTCCTTCCAGCAGCAACAGTTCCCCACCCACCATGCCACTCCCAACATCCAAATGGTTTCCAAACCTGCAGTCAGGTTAGTACACCATGACTATGCTCTTGGGTGAGGCTAGGTCCTGGCATGACAATGTGACCCAAGCCGAGCCCATCAGAGTCCTTTCAAAGCCAGGCTCTCTATCTTGTGGGCCAAATAAATAGGGAAGCCCATCTCAAGAAGACAGAGAGAATTGATAAAATTTGCAAAGAGGAGGAGGATTCAAGTCAGAGGGAGAGGGTTCTGATGGTATCCTCGTCCCTAGTCTCAATTTTCCCTGAAACCCAGCTAACCTTAAATCCTGCAAGACATCAGAATATTCTTAAAATTAATTTCTAGAATGCCTGGGTGGCTCAGTCAGTTAAACGTCTGCCTTTACCTCGGGTCATGATCTCAGGGTACTAGGATCAAGCCCTGAGTTGGGCTCCCTGTTCAGCGGGGAGTCTGCTTCTCCCCTCTCTTGCTACCAGCCCCCGACTCATTCTCTCTCTCTCTCATAAATAAATAATCTTAAAAAAATTAATTTCCTTTGCCCTCAGGCTAGTACAAGTGGGGCTCCTGTCACTTGCAAACAAAAGAGTCCTAAGAATGTCACCTGACTCCCTTTCGCTCACTGTGAGGTATGGAATCTCTGTAACTACAGTCCGTCTACTAGGATCAGCATCTTGTTTACAGGTGGGCTTGCTTTAAGAAAGCTTGATATATTAAAATGCAAATAATCGAATCTGAAGAATTTAGTAAGTATTCATACTCCCAAAAGAATTGTTTTCTAAAAAAACAAACAACTTACCCAAAGGGATTCTTCCAACTGCAGTTTGCCTACTGCATTAAAAACATTCTTCCAGAAACAGAGTGTCCGTCAAAGGGACTAGCTAAGTAAATGCTGGTGCACCATGTGTGTTACTTTCTAGGGCTGCGGTAACAAAGTACCACAGACTAGGTATTCTTAAATAATAGAAATTTATTGTCTCACAGTTCTGGAGGTGGGAAGTTCAAGATGAAGGTGTTGGCGTGTTGTGTCTTTCTGACACTCATGAGGGAAGGAACTCTTCCAGGCACCTGTTCTTGGTTTCTAAGTGGTGGTCTTCTCCCGGTACCTCTTCATAACAACCTTCCTCTCTATATGTCTGTCTCTGTGTTCAAATTTCTCCCTTTTACCAGGACAACAGTCATTTTTATACCTAACGATCTCATTTTCACTTCATTATCTCTATAAAGACCCCATCTCCAAATAAGGTCACATTCTGAAGAAGAACTAAGGGTTAGGACTCCAACATATTTTTTTTTTTGTTGGCGAGGGAACATAATTCAACCCATAAGCCCACATAATGGAATACTAGGCAGGCAGGACAAAGAAGGAGGTGTGCCTGCATGTTCCAAGGCAGGCATCTCCACACATGTTATGTGAAAGAGCCAGTCCTTATGTCTGTACATTCTGATTCCCCTGTGAATTATGCATGTGTGTGAGTGTGTACGCATTGTCATGAACAGTTATACATAGAGGGGTTTTTTTTCAATTTATGGAAGGAATCAAAAAAAAGTTCTTGAAAGTTCCCTTTTTGAAGAGAAATACAAAGAAGGGAGAGACTTTCACTTTCCATTTGTACTTTAATGACTATGTCTATATTGTCTGAATCTCAAGTACGTATAAATACATATATATGTGTGTTTGTGTATATATATATGTGTATATATGTATAAATATACATACACTGTATATATACACTATATATAACACACTTCCTTTCTCATACTTTTCTGTATTAAGAATGTTAAGCTATTTCTTGTCTTAAAGATACAAGTTGATTTTTGCCTAAGTTTTACATGCCAAACACGACCTACATTCTGTGTATCTGTCTGTACTTGTAAGCTCTTAAAAGGTTATGTTTGTTCTTATTCACATGTGTGAATATGTGGTGCTTTGCACAACTGGCCAGGAAATCAAGTGTTTTGGAGGCAGGGGTGGAGGGGGTGATGGAGATGATGATGGAGAAGAAAACAAGGTTAGTCATGGCTTGTAAGTTGGCTGAACCTTCTTCCTTGGATGATGAATGCTCTTTTATACCAGAGGACTATCAGGCAAGACCTTGGACATACTGCAGCCTCCTATTGCATTCTGATACTCGCGGTGGTTTTGTAGGTTCAAGAAAAATGTCTTTGAGAAGGTTGGGATCCACTGCCTCACGTTTACTTTTAGAGCCCCCTCTTTAGACCAGTTTTTAAAAATCCATTTCCAGAAGAAAGGTAAGCCCTAACATCCTGAACATAAATAATTCCCTTCTCCCTCTTGTACCTAGAATGGTCGTAGATGGGTACTGCTCTTGGGAATATCGAAGAAATAGGTACTCCCCTTATGCTCTGTAGGGTTTAATTCTCTTGTCAAACCTGGCTGAAAAGAATGCCCTAGACTCTGCTGCCTCCCCTCAGTGACCCCACCCCACATAATTAAACATCCTCTACTCCTAAGAAGGAGCCAGGACTCGCTGTGTCCCATGTAAAAGGTAACAGCCAGGCCAGACCATCTGGAAGGTTCCAGCCCCATCCAGAAGGTAGGTACTGCCTGGCATATCCACTCTGGGACCTAGAATCCGGCTTCAGCTGCCCCAAATGGTAGCCATATGGCTATTTGCACTTAAATTTAAATAAAATTTAAAATTCAGTTCCTGAGTTGAACAGCACAGATTGGAGAACATTTCCATCATCACAGGAAGTTTTACTGGAGAGCCCAGTGGTGGTCAGATGGGCCCTTGCCCCAGACTCCATCCAGTCCACACAGGAAATACCTAAGAACATCTAAGCGCACACCGTGGGTTGAGAGCTACACACAGCCTCTTTACGAAATAAAGCAAACAAGTGGCTCAACGAGTTTTTGAAGCTCTAAAAGGATCTTTTTGGTGAAACATAAAATACTTTGGAAGACTGAGTAGAAGACAAAGCTACTCATTTTTGGAGTTGGGGTGCAAAGGGTTGAGTTAATTATACTCCTCAGTTCATGGAGCATTGTCACCACTGGCCTGGGTGAGGTGCCCCTGTTGTTTATCTTACTAATTCTCTTTTACCACTTTCCACACTGCCTTCCTTTGCTCCCTCCCAAACTTCCATGACAATTCTATTTAAAATGTGTGTGCTCTCTGGGACGCCTGGCTAGCTCTGTCAGCGGAGCATGCGACTCTTGATCTCGGGGTTTTAAATTCCAGCCCCACGTTGGGTGTAAGATTAAGTAAAAATAAAATATTTTTTTTAAATGTGTATACTTTGTTTGCAGGGGCACCTGAAGGCCAGGCACGTTTTGCGTGTTTTGTGTGTGTGTGTCTTATGATGGTGTTGTTTCTCTCATTCCACTTCTCACTTTTTTCACTCATCACTCTATGGCAGAAGATATGAGCTGGTATTGACTTGAGACAGGCCAGCAAGGAACAGAACTTCCCTGAGGATGCAAGGATGAGTCTGAGAGCAGAAGCAGCTGTCTAAGCTCCACTGCGTGGTCCTCTTCCACCTGGGACCTGGCCTCTTGGGCACACAACACAAGTGCTCACCTGTCTGTGAACACACATGGGTTGTTGGGCCAGTCATGACTTAGGTCAGGTTATTGTGTAACTTTTATCAACTCTCCCTTCCCGTTTTGCTATTAGTGGTTTCTTTCTCTTGGTTTTCTTTCTTCCTGAAGAGAATTGTCCAGGTCTCCCCATACCTGTCCCATGCTCTGCTTGTCCTATCCCAGGCTCAGGAACAAGTCTCCTAGCCCTGCTCTGATTCTGTGACCCAGGCTTTGAAACTGAGTTAGTGATTTACACAGGTGGCCAAACTCCCTGCTTCTACCACCGACTAGCTCCACTGCAGTCAACTGAACTACTGTTTACCAACATCAGGCATCCCTACCTGAGAGATTATACTTTCCTGCTTGATTGAACACAGGCCCTGCTATGTGACAGTGGCCAGTGAAATGTGAGCAAAAGTGGCATATGTGACTTTGGAGCAGGAGCTTTATAAGCCACCATACTCTTTGCCAGGCACTCTTTTCCTTCTGCTTGGGTCTCAGAGTGAAGATGACATGGTTGAGCCACGGCCAACACATGATGAACATGCCACTTGGGTGAAAAATAGACGTTCATTATTGTAAGGCGCTGAGGCTTAGGGCTGTTTGTTACTGTAGCACATCCTTGTCTAGCCTGACTGATACAACCTCCAAACCTGAGTTCTTACCTTGCTAGCCATGCAAGTGCTACTGCTGCTGCTGTTCCTCATAGCTAACATTCACCGAGCACCTGCTGTGCCCCTTATACTGGACTAGGCTCTCTACACACATTGTCATGTTCAATGCCAGTTCATATCTTACAACCACTTCGCAGGTGAGGAAATGAAATATCAGTTTGCTTAAGAAAATTGCCCAGGATCACAAACATAGCAGAACTGATTTTGGAACATAGATCTGATTCTAGAGTCCAGGTTCTTAAAACCATGAGATTATGCTACTCAAATTTCTTCCAAGACTGACAGCATGTCTTTCTTTCACCAGTTTCCAGCATGACACCTCCCACCATCATCCCAAAGCAGCTGATTCACACCTCCCAGCAGCAGCCAGGCCTGGGGCACCAACCATTCCTCTAACTCTGCTCTCATACAGCTGCAGGATACAGGGAGTCTTCTGCTCCGCCATCCCTGTCCTCCCTGTCATCTCGGTAGCTGGGTCTGTCCTCAAGCCCTGTCCTTCACTGGACTTGGACAACTTCTGCTGGGTTGCCCTGCTACTGATCAACACCAACCTTCACACTGCCCCACCTTGTTTTTCTCCTCCAGCCCTCCTTCCTCTACCATCCCCTAAATGTGAACAGTTTCCATGCTCTGTTCTGTGCTAAGACCACCTCTTTTTCTGTATAGAGTCTCTGCCAGAAATTTCACCAGATCCCATTATTTCAACTATTATTTCCATGTCAATGCCCCCTAAACTGGCATTCCACCCTGACCTCACTCCTAAGCCCAGTTTTGCTTTTCTGCCTCCTAGAGTCATCTTTCTAGAGCCCTAAGATCAGTCTCTCCAAAAGGAAGCTCACATCTTTCACCCCACTCATTCTCCACTCCTGTCATCTTCATTTCTACTAAGTTTCCTGCACTGTCTCTGCTATCGTTCATTCATTCACCAAATGTCTGCTGAGCACACACATTCTATGAGCCCAGGGAGAAGCTCCGCTTGGTCCCCCTCCCATTCCTCACGGCCTGTCTGCCACGAAGTCCTGCTGCATCCAACCACTGTTTCCAGAATACACCTCTTAATCTTTGATCATTCCGTTCTTTTAAAAGGAATGCTGTCCACATGTGCAAACAGAATAATTTCAGCTCCCCCTTTCAAAACGGAAAATCTGAAGTCCCAAATATGAGTCTCTGCTGAAGAAGGAAATTAACTTTAAATTAAAGGGAAATCATGAGATAAGTCACTTAAACCGAAAAGTGCCTTATTTATTTGGATGCCCTGCTCAAGTTTCTTTATCTTACTTTTGAGGAAGCCGGATATACATCCTAGTGAATTACAGGGCTTTGTTTAGCCAAGTAAGCAATTTCAAACAAAGGACTTTAAATCAGATTAAATGCTCTATTCACCATCATGAGTGACAGATTTTCTTCTTTGTATCTTTCCCCCCATTCAATGTCAAATGGTAAGGACGGTCTTGCTAGCAAATTGTTCTTTATGAGCCCAAGTTTACCTGCCTGAATCAATAATCGTATTGCTATAGATGTAAAGATTCATGAGACATGCTTTAGATAACCATGAAAAGCCATGAAAGATAATTAACTAATTTTGTAGTTATCGTCTCTTCACCTATACCTGAACTTAAAATAAACCTACTGCATTTTTTTTTTTTTTGCTTTTTCTTGCCTAGGGCTAATACCTTTATCTTTTTATTCACTAAAATATTCAATATGATTTCCAACATTTGAAACTGCCCCCTTTGCTCTCTTCACTGTGCTTGAGTGCTACTAAAGTCCCCTGCTGTTGTCGTGAGCTGAATGGTGTCCCCTAAAAAGCTATGCTAACTCCCAGCACCTGTGAATGTGACCTTACTTGGAAGGAGGGTCTCTGCAGCTATAATCAAGTTAAAATGAGGCCATGCTGGATTAGGATGGGCCTCATCCAGAGACTGGTGTCTTCATCAGAGAAGAGAATGGTTTGGACACAGAGACAGCAGGGAGAATGCCAGACGCCCGTAGAGGCAGAGACTGGACCGAGGCTTCTACAAACGGAAAAGCTCCAAGGATTGCTGGCAGCCACCAGAACCTGGAAGAAGCAGGGAAGGATCCACTGTGAGAGCATCAGAGGGAGCCTGGCCCTGCTGACAGCTTGATCATCGACCTTGGGCCTCCAGAACCATAAGAGAATAGACGTCTGTTGGTTTAAGTCCACCCCCCACCCCGTGTGTGCTCATTTATTTTAACAGCTCTGGGAAACTAATTTGGTTAGTTGGTTAATAAAATGACCTAATGTACAACATGAAGGGTTCTTAGATACTTCCACACACCCTGCCCCAGCTCTCCGAATCACCGGACTTTCCAGACTCAGCACAAGCCCTGCCGTTTTCCTGACGGTCGTCCAAGTTCACCTAGGATTCTGGATAACCAGGGATTTGTCAGCTTGACTCCTTCCCTAGATCTCAAGCATAGATGAGAATGGTGATTCCAAGTTTGTGCCACCTTTTCTTGGCAGTGGGAATAGATATCCCCCTCCTCTTGACCACCATCGCAGGTGGGGACGGTGCCCCAGGGCCAGGAAGCAGCATTTTGCACAGGGCCTGGGGCTATAAGGTGGCCTTCCTCACGACCTGCTCCTCCGGCGCCCTCTGAGCCTGTGGTTCTGTTGTCCTTCACTCCCGTGGCACGATGCTTTGGCTTCCTCACGAGCTCACAGACGGAGAACTAGGATGAAGCAGAGAGTCTGGGAAGAATCCTTGCAGAAGAGGGGGGGTGCCCCAGGGAGGCTGGCCGCTGCTGGGCAAAGTGACCTAGGAGCACAGCAGGCGTGGCATGAAGTGGGCCAGGAAGAGGTGCTGTGTGCTATGTCAGGGGGATGATTGAGGGACAGGGACCTCTCGGCAATTGTTGGGGGAAAAATCCTGCATCTCACACCGTGTTCACAGTTTTTCTCTCCCTCACATTAATACAATCCACTCCTGGCCTGAAACCATCATTATTGAAATAAAGAGTGCTGGGATGCAGAGCAGAAAGAATGAGTTTGAGTCTAACTACTCTGGGCTTCAGAGATTCTCGCTAGAAAATGATCATCGACCGGCTCTTTCTGCCTCCAGAAACCGTGCGGGCAAAACCAGACACCGCAGGTGAAAAATGCATGGTAGGGCTAAGACGCTGTGCGCAGGCTTGCTGTTACTCATGATCAGTGTTGCTCTCCATCTGTTAAGTGGTAGAAGCCCCTCGAAAGCAGGAATAGTTTGCGAGGGGTGCAGTGCGGGGCCTGGTACTCAATACAGAGGGTGCTGCATGGATGAGTGAATTTTGCTCAAGGATCAACTTCCCCAACTCCCACCACACAGCCTCTCACCAAGCCTACTGGCTGAACCTTCTCTTTCTGCCTTGGCCCCTCTCCTCAGGGCCTGGCCCTTCTCGGGAACCTTCGCCTCAGCTGAAGTCCGGCCCTCTGAGGACAGCAACGCAGGACGTAGGTCCACCAGGGGCCACCCACTCACTAAAGGACCTTGGGCAAGCCTCATCGTCCTCCTCTTCATTTTATTCACCCATTCCATGACGGGACCGGCAGAAACGCCAGCCCAGGGTGAGGGCCGGTGTAGGCAATGTCGGGGAATATTCATTCTTCCAGACAGATGCTGCAGAGTTTCTGACCTCGTCGTGGGCCAATCAGTGTTTTCTGGTTGCCTGGAGCGTCAACTCTCTACAGGCATCTTGCCAATTGGCCCCATGTGGCAAATAAAAAGCATGTGTGCAATCCTGGCCTGACTCTTCCAGCGCCCCTGGCTTTGTGAAGGTAGAACAATGGAGTAACGACGCCAAGTTGTAAGATCTCAATGAAAAATGTAACATCCTACCAGCCACGCTCTGCAGTTGAATTAACACACATATATGTATGTAAACCTCCATATAATCTGCATGATCTCTTCACACATACACACACACACACGCACACATGCACATACATGCACATATCCCTCGCCTCCGTATCCAGCCTCCCACCACCATCTACTCTTGTTCATATCTTTATGCCAAGAGAATTCTATATGTGGGAACAGAACCTCTTACTCAAAAGTCACAAGACCAGAGTTGGGCTCTGAGCTGCTGTGGTACTTTAAACAAGTCACTTTACCTCTCTGAACCACAATTTCCACCTATAAATTCCATCTACAAATCTACGAATTTTCATCTATACGTTGAGAGCAATTAGACCTCACTCAGAGGATGGTTGTGTATGTATTACAGATAAAAAGCGTAGTAAAAATACGTCACCACTATCATTTGCTTCTTTCAAACACATTCATAATTTCTTAAACCTGGTGAGTCTTATGAAAGCAAAGAAGAGGAGAAGTAAAGAAAGCACGAAAGGAATAACTATACCATCACAAGACGTCTCTCTCAAGCTCCACATGGAAATAAACAAGACGATCTCGTATGTTCTACTTCAGACCCTGAGGCGGCACAAACATGGCTCCGGCTTGGAGTAGAAGCAGATGCTGTCTCCCCAGAGCCAAGACCACCCAGAAGAAGACCTGGGCACAGCGGAGGAGGAGAAGATGAGTAGAAGGGCACTCCAGAAGCCTTCAGGTCCCTTGGGAGGGAGAGAAAAGCCCTCTCGAGACAGAAGACCAGACGGTTGAGGCTGTCCTCTGACTCCCCGCAGCACTGCTTGTGAGGTGGGCCTGGAGGGACAGCGAGTGGCTAGGTAGGCACCAGCCTAGTTAGACTCCTTCAGGGTGCCATGGCCATGGACCAGTACCAGCTTCTCCACCAACCGGTTTATACTGAGCTCTCTAAACCAGGGTCTATGTGCTGCCAAACTGAGCTGAAACTTGTTTCTTTTGGCTCATCCCCCCTCTCCCACCCACCCTCCCCAGCATATTCTGGTCTGTTTCACACGTGGTAGCTACAGTGGGTTGACTTCTTCAACCTCCATTCCTACCCTATTCTAATGCGTCTTCCCGCAGAGAAGGAGCTGGAAAGCTATAGTTTACATATACCACACTTCTTGGCAGCTAGACCTCGGGGTCAGACTTGGTACCTATACATCGGATGGGGGCGCAGGCACTCAGATTCTGAATGGAGTTACATGGAGAGAAGGTATACCTACTTGCAAGGACCAAGTGAGGCAAACGTGGCACGTGGCACATGGCACATGGCTCTGGTTGAGGCAGCATCTCTCTGGTCAGGAGAAAGGCATCAATCTGCCTCCCCGGCAGCCTGACTCTGCAGGAGGATTTTGGACATCGTGCCTGTGAGATTATTGTATAGCCTTTCTTCGTCTGTCCCCAAATTCTGAAGGCAAGCTATATCCTCATGTACGTATCATTCTGCTTAGACAGAGTAGATTCCGTCACCTGCAACTGAGAGCCTGGACAAATGCATCCAGCTATGTTTTGCCATTCCCTGAGATAAAACACTCCCTTCAGTGCACCAGGGAAGCTCTTGCTTAGAGAACCATCCTAGGAATGGTTTTGTGAAGTGAGTTTCTTATAACCTGGCATCAGCAGGTGGATACGTTCTGACATGTCTAGTGCTCAATGTAAGTAAATATAACCAAGCCTTCAGAAAAAGAAGAGAAAAGAAAAGAAAAGAAAAGAAAAGAAAAGAAAAGAAAAGAAAAGAACGAAAACAACATCATTTTTGCCTTGACCCGCAAGCCCTCCATAGTTGAACTGATGGAGGCGAATTGGAAGGAAGAAGACCGCCACAGGGAAGGGTTGCACAAAAGTGCATCTGAAAAGGCGGGTTTTCGTTTACCTTTTACATTAGGTAGGCACTCAGGCTGGACGTGTGTATATTCGCTGCCTTTTACAAATGAAAACTCACAGTCCTAATGGGGAGGAGGTTGCAAATCATCCCAGTCTCTGATGTCAAACATCATCCGCATTTGGGTGGTTTCCAGAGCTAATACTGCTCTTAGGATCATCTACATTATTTCTATTAGGTGCATAAATATAACTTCTTCTACTGTGAATACCACCCACGGGGGGAGAGAAAAAAACAAGTGGTACTAAATAATTTTGGTAAGATTCTTCTTTGATATTTTTAGGAAAAGACATTTTGAATTTTGAAGTTGTGTGAGACAGCCTGTTGTCGGGCAGGGAAGAGAGCCTGTTTGCATGAGAGTCCTCTCTGCATGGAAAACAAGGTTTCTATCCCGGGCCTGGCTGCGTCTACCCTGGCAACGCTGACGCACAGAATGTTATTGGAATTGGAAAAGGTAACTTGGGGAAACTCAGTGCTGGCGTCTCCGAACCGCGAGAACGACAGGCCCATCAGGGTGCCTTTGCATCCATGCCCGAGGCTTCTCGAGAACCTGTAGCCGCCTTCGAGAAGGCCCAACTCTGGGGTTGGGCACAGAGACGTGTCTCTTCAATATGAATAAAGAGGGAAGGAATAATGGCTTCCTCTCTGAAAACTTAACTGGTCTTATGGATTGAAAACTGGACGAAATTCTGCTGACCGTTAGGAATTTCATCTTAAAAATTGCCAAGCCACTAACAATCATAACAGAAAATTACCATATGGAAAAGTTATCAACATGTCCTTTTTGGAAGCAGAAAATCACTGCAATGTTTTTAAGTATCAAAAAAAAATCCATTCAACATGTTTCTGGGCATTTTTCCTCCCATTGGGGTGAGAACAGCATTCCCATTAACAGCAGAGTGAACTATTCATGTTCTCAGAAGTGGCAATGGGCTAATTGCAGATGAAGGACATAAATTCTGCTCAAGAGCCCAGGCACGGCTCCCACACCCACGCAGCGGCCCGCTCCTTTGGTTCAGGCACTCAGATGGAAGCATTACTTTTTTATTCCGGAAGCCCTAGTGGGTAGCCCAGGCCCCACACACGAAGGGTCTGGATAACTGTGATTTTCCAGCACTTACTGCAACCTCCTAGATCCAGCTGTGAGGGAGTGGGAGGGGCAGGCCGTTGTGGTGTGTGCGTCAGGATTTAAGTCAAACTTTATGTTTTTTGAATTGGCCTTTTCTCCTCTTTGTATGGCTACAGCACACTGAAACTGCTTTGATCTATCTTTTCAACCATTATAGATTGAGGGTCGAGGTGTGACATTTACTAATTGCCGACGGGGATGTCAGTCAGAAGAGCGACTGTGATGACAGACCCGGTGATGAAGGCACACGCCCCAACCCCCACGGTCTACCCAGAATCCTGGAGAACAGGTGGGTGTTCCGCAGGGATGTGACCATGACAGCCAGCGGCTGCTTCTCTGCCGTTCTTGGTTCCTGCATGATTCCACATTTCAGTTGTATTGAAATGAAAGTGTGCGAAATCCCCTGTTCTTTCCCCACAGGGCTACCAGTGCAGCTGGGAGAGAAGGTTGTGGGGCAGATCTGGGGGACAAAGACAGGTGAGGGCCATAGTAGGGTTCCAAGTGGGAAAGCTCTCCAGCTGGTAGCTCAGAACAGATAGCAGATAACTGATGTCTGCTGGCAAAGTCCTGCCCCCAAAGTGAGTGTCCCAACCCCAGGTACCAGCTGAGGCTACCATGCTTGGAGCCAAGAATAAAGCCTGGGCCACAGTCCACCCAAGAACACCTCTTCCCGGGGCCGGGAACCTCTGTCTTCCCTGCAGCCCGCACAAAAACCTCTGGCATTCTAGGTCAGTGATTCCTTAATTATAGTGCTCGAGGATTCTCTGAGCTGAATACAGGCTGCTCTTGCCCTTTCTTTCTTTCTAGTGAGAATTCAGCATCCGTTTTATGAAAAAAAAGGAGGAAGGGGGAGGGGAGGGGAAGGAAGGAGAGAGGAGGGAAGGAAAAGGCCCAGAACTAGATTGTCCACCATTGCTTCAGATGAAAGAGTAATCCTGTTCTTGGGCACAGGGGATCAAAATTGTGCCCAGGTCCAAAAAAGAAAAAAAAGAAAAAAAATTGAAAACATTTGTTGCTGTTATGGGGATATTAAACACACATCCCCAGAATGAAACCACTGTCTTCTGGGATAGGAGCCAGAAGCCATTCCCCTCTCAGAGCTCTTCCTGATACCTCCCTCAGGAGAAACATCCAACTCTACTCCCGTTTCCTCTCGCCGCTAGCACCTGTCACAGGCTGAGTCACCTGTGCACCTCAGGGGTGGACCAGCAGCGACTCCTCTGGTCCCGTCACTTCCGAGCAGAGGGAGGAATCCCCATCTCTCTGCCCACAGCAATCTAAGGAGACTGCCACCAAGAAATGAAGGAAACTAAAAGAAGGTATTCAGCCTTAAATTTAAAAATATGTGTACAACACCCGCTCGGATGGCGATTATTAAAAACAAACAAACAAGTGTTGATGAGGATGTGGAGAAATTAGAGCCCTTGTGCATGGCTGGTGGGAATGTAAAATGGTGCCACTGCTGTGGAAAACAGGATGGCAGCTCCTCAAATCACCCACCAGAGAATTGCCAGATGTTCCAGCAAGTCCACTTGGGGTATGTGCTCAAACGAAGGGAAAACAAGGTCACAAAGAGATACTTGCGCACCCGTGTCCGTAGCAGCAGTATCCACAATGGCCAAATGTGAAGACCACCCGAGCGTCCCTCGATCGTGGAAGGGGTAAATAAAATACGGTCTATCCACACAGTGGAGTATTATTCAGCTGTAAAAAGGAAAGGATTCCTGACCCATGCTGCAACTCGGATGCACCAGGAAGACATGACGCTAAGTGGAATAAGCCAGCCACAAAAGGCCCAGTACTGCATGACTTGACTTGTAGGAGACGGCTAAAACTGTCAGATTCATAGACGCAGAAAGTAGGCTGCTGGCTGCCAGCGGCTGTGGGGAGGGAGGAAGGAGGAGTTGTCCAGTGGGGACAGAGTTTCAGTTCAGGAAGATGAAAAGGGCTCTGGAGCTAGATGGTGGGGCTGGTTGCACATTAATGCCGCTGAACTGTACGCTTAAACACGGTTAAAATGGTATGTTTTACCGTGATTGTGTGTGTGTGTGTGTGTGTGTGTGTGTGTGTGTATAATTGCCTGAAGCTCTTTGCATTTGGATTAGAGTGGTAAGAAATCTTTAGCTGGGCCACTGACCAGCAGGGATGGAAGAAAGCAGGAAGCCAGAGTCCTGACAACCACCCACCGGAGCCAACCCCCCCACCCCCCGGAGCATAAAGGAAGAACCTCCCCACCCTCCCTTTTTTTTTTTTCCCCAAATCTTCTTTGTTTTTTTTTAATTATAATATGTTAGTCACCATACAGTACCCTCCCTTTTACAGACCCAGAGAAGTTAAGTCACTCTCCCAGGTGAGCCAGGTACTAAGTAATGATAGGGCAACAGTAGGACCTGAAGCCTGGCTGGGCTGCTTCTAAAGCTTTGCATCCTGCCACAAGCTGTACTTGTCCCCTCTTGCAAAATATATCACCCTTCTGGGTCTTCTTGCAAAAGGTACCCACTCCCAGCCATTTGCCTCCTCTCCCTAAGGGCTTCCTGAGTTCAAGTGCATTTTTCCTGAATCAGTAGTCTATGTGACTACAGGCCCCAAGTGGTGCAGTGCACAGCTTGCACAGCTCAATGCCGGACCTCTTGTGAACATATTTTTTTTAAGATTTTATTTATTTTTTTGACAGAGAGAGAGACAGCCAGCGAGAGAGGGAACACAAGCAGGGGGAGTGGGAGAGGAAGAAGCAGGCTCCCAGCGGAGCAGGGAGCCCGATGCAGGGCTCGATCCCAGGACTCTGGGATCATGCCCTGAGCCGAAGGCAGAGGCTTAACGACTGAGCCACCCAGGCGCCCCTCTTGTGAACATTTTATGTTACCTAAGAAAGGTAATATAATAGTTCACCAACATGTTAACACCAACATGCTCATTTACTGCAGATAGTTCCCTGCTTTAAATAGCTTAGACACAGGACAGGCAAGCGTGGATGGCAAGGGTCAGGAGGAAGGTTTGAGGAGACGCGCGAACAAGCAACGCCGCTGTGCATGTCAACGCAGAGCTGCGGCATGGTACTGGAATGCTCCCTGGCGTCTGCACCTCCACTTGGATTTGACATGAAACGCCCCAGTGGCCTCTTGTGCGCTTCTGCCCTATCCATACCCTCCACTTGCTTTTCTTTTGCTCAATAATAAAAGCAGAATTTAAGGGCTGCGTCAGGGGGTTCTGAGTGCATTCATTTGATTTCAGCACAGTTTCCAAAAATTCACAAATCTGTCTTTACCAAAATCCCAGCATGAGCCCATCTGCACCTGGACAGCCTCCGTGATGCCAGATGATCCTAGTGGTGACCTCTGTGGAACCAGACACGAAGGGGGCACGGCTGGACCACAGCTCTTCTTAAAGGAAAATGAACCTCCCTGGAGACAAATAAGGGACTAGATGCCGTGCAGAGGTGGCCGGGCTGGAAGGATCGGGTGGGTTGATGCCCCCAAACCCGGCAACCATGGGGCCCAAGAAGGAGGAAGGAATGAGCAGTCTACGGTGAGGCTGTCCCCGAGGGAATCAGGGACCAGAACTCGGGGAAGGGGCTGGAGACTGAGCCATGTACATCTCATGACACCTCCTGGTCTACTACAGACACGGGGATGACACTGGCGGTACCACTTAGCCTCCCTGAGCCAGTGTCCTCATCAGCAAAATGGCCCGACGTGTGCCTGGGAGGTGGTCCAGTGAGCCTTCAGCAACACCTGGCACATAGTAAGAACTCAGTAGTTCTTTTTCTTTTTTTTAATTTAAATTCAATTAGCCAACATATAGTATCTCGTCAGTTCAGATGTAGCGTTCAGCAATCAGCTGCGTTTAACACCCGGGGCTCATCACATCATGTGCCCTCCTCAGTGCCCATCACCCAGTTACCCCCTCCCCCCAGCCACCTCCCCTCCTGCAACCCTCAGTTTGTTTCCCGGAGTTAAGAGTCTCTCATGGTTTGTCTCCCTCTGTCATGACTTGCCCTTCAGTTTTCCTTCCCTTCCCCTATGACCCCTCTGCACTGTTTCTTATATTCCACATATGAGTGAAACCATATGATAATTGTCCTTCTCTGATTGACTTCTTTCGCTCAGCGTAGTTCTTACAATGGGCTCCGGGTCTCCTTCACACAACCAATAATCATGTGTGTAGTACTCAAGGCTGTGTACCGAGTACTGCGCTACGGAGGGAGTCAGCCCGAGACACATCCACCCCTGAGGACACTGCAAGCGGGTGTGTAAACCGAACAAACTAGAATCCTCGGCTCAGTGTCAGGGGTATAAAATGTAAGCTCCAGTCCACTTAGTAGCCCCTGAGAGAACACTGACTTTTCCCCTCTTCTTCCAACAGGGTGTTGACTCATACAGGAGATGTCCTTTCTGCTAACCAGCTCAGGAAAGCCAGAATGGTCAATACTTACTGTTTCTTTAAAGGAAGTTGTTAAATAAAATGCTTCACTCTGAGACACAGTATAGCTTACAACCCAAAGCACGTGAGGTTTAGGACCAGGCATTTAAGTCTGAGGTGCAGCAGGGAAAGGCTGTGAATTTTGCGTGTGTTGGACGCCATTCTCCCACTGCTTAAGTTAGGACTCAGGAAGTTCCCTTTGCCAAGCAGGCAAATGGGGTGAATGAGGTTGGAGTTACCCACCTGGGTGCCATTGGCTGATGGGGTGGACGGGCTCTCAGAGCCATGAGGCTGTGTGGTAGTCAGAGGGGAGATGTGAGGACCAAGCCGAGCAAGCAGAGTTGGTTTCTGTTCCCACATCCGAAATAACCTTAAATTGATACACCAACTTTAAGGTACCAGGCCATATAAATAGAAGAAAGAGTACATTCAGTGATATGTATAAAATGATATATCCATAAAATATACATATGCACATTCAGATACAGATACATCTATGTACATAGAGAGAAAGACAGAGGTGGGAGACATAGGGGTAACAACCGTGAGGAAGAGAAGATCACTTCTGGCAGAAGGACGCTGTGGCAACTTCTGGGGAGCGGTAGCATGTGAGCAAGGCCTTGGGGACCCAAAGGATTTCAGCAGACAGAGCAGAAAAGGAAAAGCAAAAGCAAAAATTTGATGTTGGGCTAGCGTAAGTCACGTACTAGGAATGCACCGTAGGAATCATGGAAAATAGACCAGAAAGCTAGGTTATGGTCGGATTAAGATGGATCCTGAGAATGCCAAGGAGTGTGGATTTGGTTTGGCGGCCACTGGAAAAGATCCTAAATTGAGACCAGGACGGTTATAGAGTCAGAGCCATGCGATAGCACAGCTACCAGCAGAGGCTCTGATCACTTTCAGGGAGTCATGGGGGAGCAGCAGGGAGTTGAGGGGCAGTCGAGGGCTCTGGACAGTGACTTTATACCAATTAGCACAGAAATCTTTTGTATGTCAACCCCTGGTCTGGCTGTACCAGTGGATGCTGGCTCAATATTGAGCCTGTCAGTGGGCTCTCTAAACCCACCCTCTTGGACATATGTTTCAATTTCTCCAATTTTATCAATGGATGGAAGCCTTCCTTCCCAGGTCCTTGGGTTTCATCTTCTTTTGTTCAACTCTCTTGTGAAATTTCCTTAATGAAGTTCATAGCAGGGAGTTGTGAAGTCCTTCCTTAGGTTGCAACTCTGCCTTCTTTTGCTTCCACAGTTCATATCCTGTGGTTAGGTATGGTCAGTGAGAATGCTAGTGGCCATCCCAATTAGGGCTGAACTACAGAAGAGAGAGACCATGGAATGCGAAGGAAGACATGAGTGCAAGCAACATTAGGAAGCAAGGATCCCATAGGATTCAGTCACTGAATGACAAGGGAAGATGAGAGAGAGAGAGAGGGCATTTCAAGGCAGAGTTCAGCTACCAAGCTCAGGTAATGGGAAGAAAAGAAGCAGCATTAATAGGATTAGGGAAGATGGGAGAATGAGCTGGGGTAGGGGGAAAAGGAAAAGGAAGAAATCTAATTAGTTTTAAACAAGTTCAGTTGGAGGCATCCAAATGGAAATACCAGTGGGCAACTGGGAATGTGGAACAGAAGTGGGAGAAGCTGTCAGAACCAGAGAGAAAGATTTGAAAGACATTGGAATGAGAACCGCAGGACGGGATTTGCACAGGAAAGAAGGAACAGAGCCAGAGGCTGAAGATAGAACCTTGGAGGCCTCCTCACTTAGGAGGCAGCAGGACGAAGTGAAGGAAGACGGAAGGGGGAGGGGCACGTGGAGCTGAGGAGGTAGGTAGAGTCTTGGTATGAAGGAAGCATGATGCTGAATGAATGAATGAGGCACCAAAAGGGAAGAACTGGACGGATATAATACCCTTCATGGGGTTTTTGTTTTTGTTTTTTGTTAATTTTATTCAGACATAATTCACATATAATTAACCCATCTGCCGTACACTATTCAACAGTTTCTAGTGTATTCCCAGAGTTATATGATCACCACCACAACCAATTTTAGAGCATTTTCATCACTCCAAAACACCCTATACTCTATCCATCATCCCAAACCACCATCCTCCCCATTGTAGGCAGCTATAACCTACTTTCTGTTTCTATGGATTTGTCTCTTCTGGGCTTTCATATAAATGGAATCTTCAGTTATTGGTCTTTTCTGACTACCTTCTTTCATTAGCATAATGTCTTCAAAGTTCAGTCATGTTAGGGCATGTATCAGTACCTCACTCCTTGTTCTGGCCAAATAATACTCCATCGTGTGAACGTGCCACGTTTTGTGTAGTCCGTTCAACAGTTGATGGACATTTGTGTCGTTCCCAATTTCGGCTCTTATGAATCATGCCGCTATCAACATTCCCCTACCAGTTTTTGTATGCACACTTGTTTTCATTTCTCTTGGGTATATACTTAGCAGTGGAATTGCTGGATCGAATAACTCTATTTTTAACTTTTGAAAGGAACTGCTAGTCTGTTTTCCAAAGTGGCTGCACCATTTTACATTCCCACCCACCAGCAGTGTATAAAGGGTTCCAATTTCTCCACATCCTCACCAACACTTGTTAATTTCATTTTTTTTGTTTTGCTTTTTTTTTTTTTAAATACTAACCAACCTAGTGAATGTGATGTGGTATCTCATTGTGGCTTTAATTTGCATTTTCTTAATGACTCTCTATGTTGAGTATCTTTTTGTGTCGTTATTGGCCATGCACATATCTTCTTTGGAGAAGAATCTATTCAGATCCTTTGCCTATTTTTTAAATTGGGCTACGTGTCTTCTATTATTGAGTTGTAGGAGTTCTTTAATACTCCAGATATGAGTCCCTTACCAGATATAGGACTTGCAAATATTTTCTCCCATTCTGTGGGGTGTCTTTTCACTTTCTTGATGGTGTCATTGCAAGTTTTTTACTTTCGATGAAGCTCAATTTGTCTATTTTCCCCCTTTGTTTGCTTGCACTTTTGGTGTCATATTTAAGAATCCTTTGCCAAATCGAAGGTCATGAAGATTTACCCCTATGTTTTCTTCTAAGAGTTTTATAGTTTTAACTTTTACCTTTATGCATTTGATCCATTTTGAGTTAATATTTTATACAGTGTGAGGTAGAGGTCCAGCTTCATCCTTTTGTGTGTTGATGTCCCAATGTCTCAGTACCATCTGCTGAAAAGACTGTTCTTTCCCGATTGAATTGTCTTGGCGTCCTCCTCAAAATTAATTGACCATAGATGTGAGGGCTTATTTATAAGCTCTCAATTCTATTTTCTTAATGTTTTATGCTTGCCATTCATGCACTAGTCCAATATTTTTATTTTTGCTATTTAGAGCACAAATTTCTTCTTGACCTGTTGACCCAGGTCAGTGTCATTTCCCATAGACAACTAACTACCCTGCATCCAAACAACACCTACCACCTTGTACAGTGGCCTTTTAACCTAATATCCATCTCTGCCAGCTCCCTCTTATCTGAAGGCCACAGTTAAGCCAACTGGCTCCCCACGCAGCTGAAGTCACCAGGCTTGGGCTCAATGTTATGTTTTACCCTTGGCCAAACTGGACTCTGAGGAAGAGCTAAATGAGAACAAGGTGAAAGATAGGATGCTAATATTTTACAGCAGTTTATTTCTATGGAGCAGGAAAAGTGGGGAGGGGGGAGGGAGAGAGGGAGAGGAAGAGAGAGGAAAAAGGACTAGAAGGCACTGAGAAAAGGAGAAGGATAGGACAATGGGGAGAAGAATTGAGGAAGGGAGCTTATCAATCACTTGGCTGAGTGTGACCACAAGCCAGCATCAGTGTGGGGTGCTCAACTCTGCTGCCTGCCAGCAGCGCGTCTCCCGGGCAAGTCACTTAACCCCCCAGGCCCCCTCCTCTCACCTATCTGTCGAAGGGGATAGTAAGGAAACTGCCTTCAGAGGGAGCCTGCAAAGGTTAAACAAAGCCACGCATGCCTGCTCTTAGCCTAGGACCCAGCACAGAAGGGGCACTAACATTAGCTCATTCCAGCTTGGATCATCCCCAACTGCCTAAATCAGGGTTCTCAAACTTTGTGTACGTTAGGACCTCCTGAAAGGCCTGCTAACAATTTGCTGGTGTTCACCTCTAGAGTTTCTGATTCAGCAGGTCCAGGTAGGGGCTTGGGAGTTTCCATTTCTACCAAGTTTCCAGGTGATGCCAATGCTGAGGGTCTGAGGAACACACTTTGAGAACCACTGCTCTGAATCAAGAAAACAAAACGCCGCCTATTGGCGTCTGAGATTCTCAAGTGAGAAGGCTTTGCATAAAGGCCCTGGTACTCAGTCAGTCCCAGACACAGACACTGTGCACCATTTGAACCTCACCAAGGTCATCAAAAGGAGAAGTGACTTTAATTACAAATGTCTGGAACGTAAGAACACAGTGAAGCCCAGGCGCCATTATGAAAGCATCTTTCACTGGAAGGGCAACCCCTCGTTTGCTTCTAAAGGAAGAAATCTCGAGTGACATGTTGCAGCACGTGTGCGCAAAAAACCCCAAGGAGTCAGGTTGTCTGTATTATAGCATCATGTTCACCGTCAGTGCAAGTGTTACACTGGAGACGTTGAGAAAACCTCACAGCAAAGCACACTAATAAAATAACGCTTGCCCATACGGGACATGCGTCGTCTGCTGCCTTCTTGGGAGGGGCTATAAATAGCTCCTTGGAGAACGCTTTTCCATTAATTAGCTTTTCACTTCAAGTGAACTATGTGTAATGAATTTCATATCACTAAATGTTCTTCCTGGGCAAAGCACGTGGTAGGTTATGTATGTGTTAGTACAGAAACAGCTATGCAAATAGCATTTGAGCAGAAGTCAGAGAGTTCAAAACAATGAGAGAATTGGAAACCACTTTGGAAAACGAACTGAAAATGCCCATTTAGGGTCTGTGTGCTCTTACTAACAGACACACGTAAACGCAGTAAATGGCTTCTTCTCAGTTGTTACATGGGACATGAGCTGAGAACAGCTAAAGACAATGGCCACTTGTGTGTCACCCCAGCTGTCTTTCTGCCCTGTGCTTGAAGTGTGCTCCTCGCACTTGTTGGAGAAGCCATGTCTCCACAGCTTGCCTGTGCCTTCGTGAATGCTGCTAGAAGCAAACACCTTACAGGGCTGACGTGATTTCTTCTACGCTGTATGTGCTTTCGCTCTGACTCTACAATTGCTTTGAAATCCTCTCCACTAATTGCAGGAGCTGAAAAACCCCTCCCATCCTTCTGGCACATTTACAGCTCACCCACATTTGCATCCCTGGAACCTTCCTCTCCACCCCCTCCAGCTCCCAGAGCCCTGTACACAAAAGACTTCTCTTTTCCATTCCAATTTTCTCCATGCTTCGAGGCCAGTGTTGCTTCCACATTCCACGGGCTCACCCAAGATGGCTGTTAGTTTAAGGTGGGGTGGTTTAAATACTTCCTGGGAGCACTCACAATTTGAGCTGAGTATTGCCCCAAGAAAACAATCTGGTTCCAGTGAGAGAGCCTAACACCCCCAGCCATTACATTCACCAGAAGGGTGACCAGAGGTTCAAGCTTCCTTCCTTGGAGGGGGCAGGGGAACCTGCACTGGTCCCACACTCATGGGCCAAGAGAGGGAGGCTTGACCAGCACCCAAACTTTCCTTTTCCCCACAGGAGCTGGCTGCCTTTCCCAACCCACAGCCTACGGCTGGTTTAAACATCACATATGTTTACAAAAGGACACTCCCATCCCATTATCACCAAAGTCCCAACAGTGCCCTTGGGGGGGTGCCAAGATGCCAAGAACACACATATTGACCCACTGACTTTATTTCCTTCTATGCATTGTCAGGACCAAGAGTTGCTCTTTTGCCAACTCCCATCCTTCATCCTGGAATGCTATTTCAAGCACTTGGAAGATAGCCCCGCCTCAAGAATGGGATACAGATATGAATAACTAGGGAACTGAGAGGACCAGAGAAAACGGAGGCAAGAAGCTCGCAGGACGTAGCAGTACATGCGGCTTTCATGTCAGTTTGGTCCAGCAAGAGCTCCCGGAAAATGAACGGTGCCTCCAATAGCTTTGTGTCGGCATCCAGGCATCCCGCACAGCTCGGTGCTGGAGTGGGCAGGAGGGAGCGTGGGCTTGGCAGTCTTGGAGCCAGGATCAGACCCTGCTCTGCCACGTATTTGCCAAGTGGCTGAGGGCACCTTGAGCCTGTCTCAGTCAGATTCCCTATCTGTTACCTGGAAATCATAAATCTTTTTTTTTTTTTTACTGGGCCTTACAAAGATGAAATGAGGTAATGCAAATGCCTGGTACTTGAGTATTAGATAAATGTTACCTTCTAGAACTGCAAACATGATTTACTAAAATATATCTTTTAAAACCCCTTATGCAGACAATGGAATGTTATTCAGTGCTAAAAAGATGTGAGCTACTGAGCCGTGAAAAGACGTGGAGGAAAGTCAACTGCTTTTAACTAAGTGACAGAAGCCAATCTGAAAGGCTACCTACTATGTGATAATACGACATTCCGGAAAAGGAAAATCTACGGAGCCGGTAAAAAGATCAGTAACTGTCAGGGGTTAGTGGGGACGAAGGATGAATTGGTGGAGCACAGAGGATTTTTCAGGCAGTGAAAAATACTCCGTATGAGACCATAATGGTAGATGCAGGTCATTCTACATTTGTCCAAACCCACTGAGTGTGCAACCCCTAGAGTGAACCCTGATGCGAACTACGGACTTCGGGTGATCGTGATGGGTCAGTGTAGGTTCACTGATTGTAACAAACGTCCCACTCTGTTGGGAGAGGGCGTCAGGGAATATATTTGAACTTGGTACTTTCTAATTTTGTTGTGAACCTAAAACTACTCTAAAAAATTCAGGCCATTTTAAAAAGATTCTTTTTAGAAGAGAAATAAATAGGACCTAAAATCAGAATTTATTATTAAATATTATATTATTATTAAATATATTAAAATATTTAAAAATATATTTATATATATTATTATTATTGCACCAAGGGACATCCTCAAAGGGCTTAACTATAAAGAAAGATTATTCTCAAGTGCCAATGCTGTCAATAGTCTCACCACGTCTTTTTCAGGGTGTGTGTGTGTGTGTGTGTGTGTGTGACGTGTTTGTATGCATGCACGTACGCATGTACCATTTCCTCCTGTGGTCCCCAAAAGCAGTGCAATGAACTGGTGGGAACTGGCTGAGGCTTTGGGGCTTTGTCACCTCCAGACTCCTCCAGCCCACATTTGCTCCCTGGGTCCTCCCCACCAGCTCTGTAAGGACATCTTACTTCATTCTTGTGTTTGCCAACTGCATGAGCTAATAGGCACAGGAGCCAAGTCTTCACCCTACCAGGCGGGCTGCACAAGGCCTTGATTGTCTCCTGGTAGCATCCTCAGGCCCGTAAGAGCGCCTGCTGCAGTGAACGGGTCACCACCCTGCGCTTTCACCCTGCGAAGCTTCTGCAGAACCGAAGTGTTCAAGTTCTCACCTTGATTATTCCAGTCACAAGGTGGACATTTTGGAACCTTCCTTCTACGGGTGCCCAGAAGCCCTGGCCTCTGAGTCATTCGGTCTCTGGTTACCGGGGTCTGAGGCCTCTTCTTTGCCTTCATACTGATCCCACTTGCCCTTCTGTCTCGGTTGCAACACTTCTCTTCCCTAACATGATGTTACCCTACTCAACAATGCCTGGTGTTGTGTTTTCTTTTCCTTTTTCATTGGAAAGTGAACACGGCTACTCAGAGTTAAGAATCCATAAAGGGGTTTCTGGACCCCCATTTAAAAAAGAAAGAAGGCCCTCTATCTTATGATTATTCAGAAAAACTGTGATGATGTCATCTGGCGAAGAACCCCTCCTAGTTGTCTACCTTAGAGTTTCTGTCTCATTTACTGACTACACAGACCGACCGTGGGTCCCAAGCCTTGAGCTAGTGCTGGAATTATTGGAATAGCCCACACATTCTTGCCTGTATGTAGCACCACATATGGACACCTATAGTGTATGTATTTTGAGAATTTAATTGGATAAATGTGTTAAATTAGGATAGGCCACAGATTCAACTTTTACGTTGGAAAGGAACTTCCAGTTAGATTGCAAAAACTGAACTGTTTCACTGATCTTCAAAGATTGATATAATTGCAACTAAAAAATTTGACCCTCCCTTCCATAAATTCTGATTCTTTGAAGAATGTCTGAGGTTCCTGGATACTCTAATGCAGTATTCAGTGAGTAATGCCATGTTCTTTTAAAGGACTAAGTACACGAGACTTGAGAATTTCCCCTAATTGGCAATGTAGTTTTGAAATGGTTCTTTTGCTCCACTTGCCCATTTTGAGTAGCATGCAGGTTATGATCTGTTTTGGCTTTGTTATCTAGTTAATGAAAAATCCTAGCAGCAATGTCACCTCCTCCAAGAAGCCTGCCCAGATTCCTTCCTTTGACTGCGCATGGCATTTTGTTTTCTGCCACTAGCCCTATTTGGCCTCATCTTTATCCTTGCCTCTACCCTGTAAATCCTTCTTGTATAGAAACTGCCATCAGCCTCCCCTTGATCCTTCACAGGCCAAGCCCAGGCTGACTCATGGAAGCCGTCAACAAATGCCAGTAGAAGGAACTGAACTGTCAAATGCATAGAATGCACAGAAGGTAAACCTTCCTCTTTGACTCTCGACATTTTGGGGGAAGGGCAAGTTCTTCTGAGGACCCTGCTTGGGCTGTAGTCCTGATTGGGTTCTGTGCTGCAGACTCCCCTTGCCGTTCTGGTCAGACAGATGTCTAACCCAGTGGGATTAACACTAGGAGATGAGATGGAGTCCGGAATGAGTGCAACAGCTATACATCCGTCTCCATTATTAGGAGACAGAAAACACACACTTGATAGGATATCCTACTGCGCAACAGGTGAAAACAGTAGCAAAAACATTTGTTGCACTGCAGAATTATTTGATGCATTATTACTGTAGGTCATTTGTTTCCTAAAAGATCATTTAAGGATTGTTCAACTGGCTCCCAAAAGGGAGGAGGAGGGAATTGGAGTCTCTTTCAAAGCAAGAAAGGAAGGGAGGTGGCTTTACAGTCATCACTGAATCAGGTTAAAAGCACATAACTTTATCCTTTAGTAGATATTAGGACCATGCTTTAAGAGTAGGGCAAAAGCTACTTGCCTGAAGAAAAACAAAGCATAAAACATAATAATAATTTGTTTTTCCTTTTGGAAAGGGAGGGACTTCAAAACCATAATTTGCCAAATGCCTCCTCCAGCTTGAGAAGCCCTCCCAGTCAGAAGCAAGCCTAAGAATAACGGCTTCTCTTAGGATGCTCAAGGTTCCTTTCAGCTGATTATTTTTCAGGAGGAGAATTAGACAAAAATAATACAAGTGGGAAATAAAGAGAATGACCTACTTTACAGGGGGGGAAAAAGGAGCTCTGTGTGAGCGTTTTGATCTAATTGACGGTGTGGGGTTGCATGCCCAAATAAGGCGCTGTTGGTTGGGTCTGCGCGGGAAAGGGCCTATCTTGAACTCCAGCGGGGAGAGGATAAAGCAAGGGCCCTGGAACTGAGTGGGCAGCGAACCCCAGCACACTGGCCCGACTGGTGTTCAGAGGAAGCGCCTTAGGAGATTCCTTCTGGCCACAAAACCAAGTATGATAGAAAAAGACTGGCGGGGGCGCCTTCCTTTCCAGGGCGACTTGCTGGAATGTGCGGGGGACGGAGGGACATCTGAAAAAGGCCTTTGGGTGCAAGCACGGCGCCAGGCGCTGTACTTATGTGATGTTAGGGAAGAGGCGACCTCCCGGGCGTGGGGGACCTCTCCCCTCCTTTGGGCTTCTCCCCAGGCGCCTCCACGCGGTGGAGGGAGGTCTGGGAGCTCAGGGGAACCTGGTCACTGTTGCGGGCCACAGGATTTCCCCTTTTCACCCGTCGCTGTCTCGGAGCCCCGCAGAGGATCAAACCACCGCTCCTGGCTCCCGGGGACTATTTCTGTGCATCTGTCTGGGTTTGGCGTTTGCTGCGGGAGCCCTGGTGAAAGCCTCCCTGTTTGCTCGCGCGCGCGCCGCTCCAGCTTCTCCTTTTCTTGGATTCTTGCCTGTCTCCTCCCACAGAGGGAAAAGAAAAAAAGGTCACGTATGTTTGGAAAAATATGTAGGTCAGTGGAACATTTCCTGCACTGGTGCAAAAGGAGAGGAGGGCAGCGGGGGAGGGGAGGGAGAGGCAGAGCCGGGCTCCGAGGGCGCGCTCCTGGCCGCAGCCCCCCACCCCACGTGCTTCTGCCTGAGGTGGGGGGGGGGTCAATTAGCCGGTTCCTTTCCATCCTTGACCCATTTTCCGGACCGGCTATGTTCGCCTTGGAAGCAACACAGATTATTTCTCCCCAGCAGGCGCTGCGGTCCTCCCCGGAACAGCGCTCTCCAGCTTCTCCCCCAGCCCTGGTGTCCCAACTGCCCTCTCCCTCCCCGCCCGGCCGCCACCGCTCACTGAGAAATCGCAGTGGTCCGAGCGCAGAGACGCGCCCTGTGCCCGGGCTCTGGATCCGCGCGCAGACCTGCCCCGCTAGGACGGCGTGGAGAGGACGACAGTCGTGTGCTGGTCCCCACTCTCCCCCCATCGCACGAGACAGCGGGGTGGCAGCGGGCACGGCGAGGGTGTCTGCAGTAGGCAGGGGAGGAAGATTCCTTGCCACTCCCAGCGAGAACTTTAACGGGACTTCAGCTGGCAGCCCCGCGTCCGCCTACCTCCCCTCTCAGCCAGTTCACCTCTAAGCACACACATCCCCACCCCGCGCCCAGTCCCGACCCCGCGCCCCAGGCCGGACTCCGCCGCGCGTCCCTGGCTGCCCAGCAGAGGCGGTGGCGGCCTCGGGCACGCGGGTGTCTGCGCCGCCCAGAGGAGCTTGGGGTCCGGGGGTCGCAGGATGCGAGTCCCAGGCTGGGTCGGGGCCAGGGCCCGGCGTGCGACCAGAAGAGACCCGGCAGCAGGAGCGAAGGGAAGGAGGAGGAGGCGCGGGAGGAGGAGGCAGGAGGAGGGAGGAGGGAGGAGGGAGGAGGGAGGGGGAGGAGGAAGAGGCGGCGGCGGCTCTCCCCACGGGCTCTGCGTGCGGAAGAGTTTGCCGCGCTAGCAGCCGGCCTCCCGCAGGAGCCGAGGGACCCGCGCGGCGGCGGCCGGGAAGCAGCGGCCGCGTAGCTCGGAGACCCGCAGCCGCGGTGGCGGCGGCGGCGGCGGTGGCAGCGAGAGCAGCGCCTCCCGCCGCCGCCCGGGAGGAGCTCGCCGCGCCCGCTCGCCGCCTCGGCTCCCAGCGGCGGCGGCGGCGGCGGGAGGCGCGTCTCCCCGGCCCAGTCCGCGCTCGGCCCCGCGGGGTCGCCCCGGCCAGCTCCGAGGTAAGGGGCCGCGCCCGGGCATGCGGGGGGCCGGGGGTGGGAGTCCGTGCGCGCGGGGTCGCGGGACTCCGTCACCTGCTAGCCGTTGCGGTGGACGCGCGGGGCCGGAAGGGGCGCTCAGGCACAGGGCTGCGCGGTGCGGGGGTCGCAGGATGGTGGGGCCCCACCCCCACCCCGGGTCCCGCCGCCGGGGGCACCGCGTCTTGCAAGACTGCAGCGGCGGCCGGGTTGGTGTGCTCCGTGTGCGTCTCGCCATAGGAAGCGGAGGACGAGGCACCCCGAACCTCAGGATTTGGGGGAGCTCAGAGGGTACCGTCGGGGTGGAGAGAGGCCGAGCCCAGGTAGCAGCCTGGAGGGTTGCCCTGTAGCTCCTCTGAGCCCCATGGCTCGCCTTCGCGAAGAGTGGGGAGAGGGCGAGCCCTGGGGAGTGCGGCGTGCGCGCACCGGGCCCGCGATCTCTCCGGGTCCCTAGGTCGGATTTGGTTCCGGGCCCGGTTGGGTACCCAGTCTGCCCCCTGCACGTTTAGAGAGCGCGTAGCCTGGCCCTTCGCTTCGCCTCGCCATCGCTCCCCAGGTTGGATGCCAGCGTGTTGTTTTGATAGGAGGTGTGCCCCCCTCCCCGGGTCGAGGAGGGAGGAGCACCTTTGACCTTTCTATAGAGCTGCGAGGGGTCGTTAACCACGGGGGTAGCGACAGGTGCCAAGAGGCTAAATTAAAAACTAACCCCTCTCCTCTGCCTGCCACTCCTTAACTGCTCAAGGTAAGAAAGTTTGTTTTCAGCCCTGTGATTCATAAATAATTAGTAACCAGTTTTGTAGATTAAGCAAGATGGAAACCTTAAAAATACACACGCACTTCCAGAAAGTCTAAAAACTACCATTGTTGTATCCAGAAAGGTTTAGTTCAGAAAGTTAAAAGCCCCGGGATTCAACAGGTGTTCAGAAGGGGTCCGAGAGGGGAGAGCCCTATCTGTTTATCTTTAGTACCTGCTGGCTTTGGTATCGTGCTCCAAATTCATTAAATTGGTTGGCCTGTTTCTTTACAGGTAAAATATTGAGTAGTTATTAACTTAATTAGCAGAGACGAACTGGTCATTTGTGATCATTTAGAACCCAAACCTTCTTTTCCTTAATAGGAGGGTTTGGACTTTGCAGATAATTAGCTCCAAAGCAGCTCCTGGCAAGGTGTAGTTCTGTCCACACCTCTATCTAACACTAACTTAGTGCCTGCCCAGTGGATTGACCAACTAATTATGGCTTGCACTAAAGCAGAGCTGCCCTTCTCGGGTGGGAAGTGACAGTACAAAATTCAAGGGCAAGTACTAGGTCTTTTTGTCACAAAGACTTCCTTAAAGGGAAAGTTTGGCAAAAATAACCCCAGAATGGGGAGCGCCTGGGTGGCTCAGTAGATTAAAGCGGCTGCCTTCAGCTCAATTCATGATCTCAGGTTCCTGGGGTTGAGCCCCATCTTGGGCTCCCTGAGCAGCGAGGAGTCTGCTTCTCCCTCTTCCTCCCCCTGCTCATTCTCTCTCTCTCTCTCTCTCAAATAAATAAATAAAATCTTTAAAAAAATAACCCCAAAATGTATTTTAAAATAACCCTCGAATAAATACCATGTTTAAAGGCGTTTTTCTGACTAGGCCACTATTTTTGCAAAAGCAAAAAATAATAAATTTTAAAAATCTGTGTTTCATTACACAGCTAAACCAGGACCCATAGAAGTATTGGTTATTTCTCAGCAGTCTTCTTAAACATTTAGTTAGAAATAAAGTGTGCAACATAAAGACATCCAATACTTGTCTTCCATCTCCCAGAGAGATTCGGAGTGTGACTTAGAAGAATTGTAAATGTGCTGTTTTTAGCCATTTTCTTCTGGGAAATCGATGCCTCTATTTATTTGCTGATCTGTCCCACTGTGCGCGACCATAGAATTGGTCTTATTCTTACTATTCCCCAGAGCGACTCCTGTGGAGGTAAGAGAAGGGACTTCATTCTGGAGGAAATATGTTATTAATAAAACGTTACCCCCTAAAGAGTTAAACGTGCCAAGAAAAGAACCAAGTGAGGCTTTACTAATTAGTGTGATGAAAAAAAAATCCCTGATGTGATGAGAGTGTTCAGATGGTGACTAAAGAATTCATCTTTATGTAGAAAATAATTGTTTTTAAGCATGTTTGGTTCTTTTAAGAGTTTGGGTCATTTTTACTGTTTCTGGCTGTTTAATGTAAAAAAAAAAAAAGAAAAACTAAAAAAAAAAAATGACCCACATCATGTGATGTATGTCATTATTAAGTTGAATTTATCTTATTTTTTGAACCATCTTTCTTAACTCTTGGTAATCTTTATAGCTGGCTCTTCATCCTGCCACTCGATTTCAGGTTACAAATTTAAAATTAGTGATTTGTTCAGATTAAAATAATACTGCGTTATATAATATATATGTATATATATTAAAATAATACATGTTATATGATCGTCTGTATATGTTGATTTTTTTGTAGTCTTGCTTTTTAACCTTAAGGACCCAAGGGGCTAAGTCCTTTTTCTTAATTTTTCAAGCAAGTATGTATCTTGTCCTTCACATGAAAAGTCAGTTTTTCCATTGTGATAGGGACACTGATTGTCCCATGCTGATCCCATGTAAGCGGTGACATCTCTTTCCCAAGAGAGGTCAAATTACAAGGTGTTGAAAATAGCCCAGTGACTCAGTATTCTTGGCTGCTTTACGCCAACGGTTTAATTGTCTGCATCATAGAAGCATCTAATTGAGTTTCACATTTAAATAGTGGAAATGATACTTGATGCATTATTTACTTACACAAATGTCTAATTAGCATGTTCCTGATGTTCATTCTATTTGTAGCAAAGATGGGAGGTCAGGGACTGCCGCATTCATATTCCCCACTGAACCTCATCCCTCTGAGGCCTTGTTCATAATAGGTGCTCAATAAAGAGGTGTTAGGAAATGAGCTGAATTGTTGATGGGAGTTATCTAAAGGTGAGAAATTTGTGAATGCGAATGGAGTACTTAACTGTGAGTAACTCAAGTTTAAATCTGATGATGATTAATAGTACCTCAGAGCACTAAATAAGCACTTATGAAATGTGAACATTTGTTAAAACGAATTTATAAATGCAGGCGTTAGCTAAGGCACTCCTGTTGCTCACTGAATTCTTTGACGTTGGAGCCCACTGGGCACTGTAAGCAAAGTGTCATCTCTTAGGTAAAGTTCCGTCGAAGAACACCTGAACTTCTGTGGGTCATAAAACAAGGTGTGGTTTCCATCTGATGATGCGGAATAGAAAGGAGAGAGTGTAGCTTCTACACTGGTGTGAGGAAAACAGTGTATTAGAGAAGGTGCCAAACATCATGTCTCAAACTTTACAGTGCGTGTGATTTCCTGGGGATCTTGTTAAACGTCCGTGCTGACTCAGCACGTCCGGGATGGGACCCGAGACTGCACTTCTCACGAGCTGCCACGTGCTCCTGATGCTGTGAAACACCAGCAAAGTTCTGGAACACACTTAATTCAGTTCAGCCTGTTTACTGAGCGCCTACTGCATGGTAGGCCCGGGTAATCGAGAAATTAAGAACATGGGTCCTCTCTGCCCCCAAGGAGCTGACAAGATAAGGAAGAGAGAGAGAGATTCTTTCTAGACCGATAATGAGGTCCTGGACTAGAAAAGGGCCCAGGGAAGGAGATTTTCTGGTAGGGCTTCCACACTGCTGACCTTGACTTCTAGCTAGTCTTCTTTGAATGAAAAGCTTTGTGATCTGGCAGAAAATAAAGTGCAGATCCTGAAATCAGACAGACCTGGGATAGCTACTAGTACTCTGCTCAGCTATTGTGCAACTTGGAGCAACTTTTTTAACCTCTTTGAGCCTCAGTGTCCTGATCAGAAAAATAGTGGGAATGCTTCCCTAGTCAAGTTGGTAGGATTACCAGTAAAGGGCACGTGATAGGCATAACAAAAGTGATTGTTTTTATTCTTGTTGATGGGAAAGAGGGGGCTGGTAGGCAAGAGGAAGAAGAGGTTCCTAAATATTTTTCCATGTAGCTCACCAATTAGAGATTCGATTTGGTTAACCAACAAACCCAAGGTGAGCAGTGGAGAACCAGGCTAGGGCTGGAGGGTGGGCGGCTGTGGAAGTTCATCAGATGCAAAATGGAATTTTCTGGAGTATGCACATGTCCACTCTTCTCCTGCAGAGCCCTGGTTTCTGGTCAGCTGTGGTGGTACCCTTCTAGCAGTATATTTACCCGAGGTTGTTTCCTGGTGATTAGTCTGTAGGTTCCATCGATCAAGACCAACTGGTGGGAGAGCCTGGGTGGCTCAGACAGTTAAGTGTCTGCCTTTGGCTTAGGTCGTGATCTCAGGGTCCTAGGATCGAGCCCCATTTCAAGCTCCCTGCTCAGCCAGGAGTCTGCTTCTCCATTTTCCTCTGCCTTCCGCCCCACCCACGCTTATGCTTGTTCTCTCTATCTCAAATAAATAAGTAAAATCTTAAAAAAAAAAAAAAAAAGACCAACTGGTGTTCGTGCAGTCAATCACTCCTTCAAAATACGGTTCAGAGGGAAGGGCAAGTACCTTTCCTTTTTGAGGGGCATTGGTGCCTTCCCTGGCAAGGCACTTTTAAGGAAGGATTAAGCCATCAGCGAATCCTTTTCAGTCTGATGGGTTACCTGAAATTAGTGTAGGGTGTGTCAGAATTCATCCGGCAGACGTTTTATGCTTTATGCTCTGAGATGATTGTTTCCTCTCGACATCTGGGAAAGACGGATAGTCTAAGACAGTGGTCTCTATTACCCTGATCTTAGGAGGGGTAATCTGGGAATCTGGATGACCCTCAGAGTGCTTCAGCATTGCTCTGCTTCCAGATAGATAGATAGATACATAGATATGAAATACACACACACACACACACACACATACATATTAGAGTTCCATTTATTATTTGCAAAGGAGATTTTTCTGCTACCATTACTGCTCCCTGCCTCCCCGCCTACAACAAACCTTGATAACCGAGTTGTAAGAGAATGCCAATGGCTGTTTGATGTGTGGGGAAAGGAAAAGTAGAGGAAAGATTGGAGCCAAGGCAGTCCTTGGGAGGTGGAGGGGTAACAATGGGGGGAAAGGAAGGCAGCAAGCGTGCGCGCACCCGTCATGGATATCAGAGCAGTGGCAGGGACAGAGGGTGGGAGGTGGGAGCCAGGGACCCAACTTTGTGGACTGCTGCCATGCAGAAGGCCGCGGAGGATTTTGTTTTGGGTCTTTGAGAGTCATACAGACTTCCAATAGACCCAAGCCCATCTAAAGAAAGGCAAATGACAGAGCTTAGCAGCCTCATTCTTCCCTCTCCTGAACCAAAAAATGGCACTGCAAAATTTCACAAAGGATATTTGTGGCCCTTGAAAGTCAAACTATGGAAAACAGGAGAACATGTTTTAAATTATTATATTTCTGTTATAAAATTATACGTAATTTTTGGAAAACATAGAAAAAAGTGAAGATCATGAAGATTACCTGCAATCTCAAGGTGAATTTCCTCCCGGTCTTTTACCTATGCATTAACTGTTTTTTTAACGTTAGTTGTTTGTTTTTTTTTTTATAATAGAATTTCAGAGCGCCTCACTGGCGCAGTGGGTTAAGCATCTGACTTTGGCTCAGGTCATGACCTCAGGGTCCTGGGATCCCACTGAGCCCCAAGTTGGCTGGGCTCAGTGGGGAGTCTGCTTCTCCCTCTCCTTCTGCCCCTCCCCCCATGCTCCCCTTCTCAAATAAATAAATACAATATTTTAAAAATATATATATAATCTCCTAAAAGTTTCAAATAATCTAGGGCCATCTCTAGTAAAAAAAACTCCCCTTCACAGTCTATGCCCTACAAGAGGCATTCCCCTTTTTGTGCCTGGCAGAAACCTGGTTTTGCTCCAGTGTCCACCATGCTCCCGTGTGTCTCAGGGGTAAATCCTGATTGGCCAAAGCTACCTTGGGTGGACCTGCTGTCCCTGCCAGTGATTGGCTCAGTGTGAGCATGTGGACTCCGTCCTGGCCAATAAAGGATGAGGGTGGGGCACTGGGACGCTTCCCCGGTCCCTCAAATGAGGCAAGAGGGGGAAGCAGTCCTTTTCTTCCTTGGCCACGCAATGCCTGTTAAGTGGGGCAGCCGTCAGCCACCAGAGCAGGCTAGGCCAGGTCCCAGCCGACCTGCCAAAGAATGCAAGTGTGAAGAATTGGCCCTTGACCTTCTGAATTAGCCAGCAAGGAGTCTCTGCTTTGGGATGTTTGGGAGATCGTTAGTTGTAGCCAAAAGCATCCTAACCGACACACCCCATAGCTCTCCACGCTTCTCAGGAGATGAACCATTAGGGTGTAGTCAGCTGGTCATTTCCCCCCACATTTACATGTATACCCACATATGTACGTTTTCTTTTTTAACTAACAGAACTTATTCCATGCATTTTCACGTAGCGACTGTTTTGGGGTCATTTCTTATAGCTACTTTATTCTTTTAAAAAAACTGCATAGTTAGACTCAGAAGTATAATTTATTTAGCCCATTTTAAACATTTATTGTGCTATTTTCACTTCTTGCTATTCTAGTCAGCGTTGTCTTAACTTCCTTCTCTGTATATCTTCGGGTACAGTCCAAATTCTTCTAAGTCGGGGATTACCAGAAGGGGATTCCTGAGTAACGGGGCACGTCTTTTGGATGGATAGATGCTACCAAATAGATGACTCCAATCGCTGTTTCCATGCCCCTTCCCACCCACCCGCCCATGTCTGAACCAGCACCACACATTACCAGTCTCTTGAATCTCTTTTATGCATTTTCACACACCTGACATCAGACCATTTATAGTTTTCCATTCTGGTTGTCCACCTTAATCTGAACATAGGCATTTCCCCATGTCATTGAACATTCCATGTAAACATAATTTTAATGGCTGCATGATAATTCATGCTGATCATTTTTGGAGTGTTCCAGTGGTTTGTGAGGACACAAGAGAGAATACTTGAAGTTGAGAATATTTGAAAAACTAAGTAGACACCATCAACCTTGCAATCATCTCAAAAGAGTCCTGAAAATTGTATTAGGAGACATGCCCCTTTCGTGATCTGTCTCCAAGAAAACTCTGAGGACATGGCCTTCCCAGCCCTTCTCATCCAGATGGCAGGCTGCCCCAGGCATTTCTAGGAACCTTTACTCTTTCTGGGACCTGTAGGGTTTACACCCTGACAGACATCCATTCTTTGAATATACGAGAGTCACTCAAACAAATACTTTGTGAAGTGGCACAGTCGGGTAAGTGTCCAACTCTTGGTTTCACCTCAGGTCGTGATCTCAGGGTCATGAGATCAAGCCCTGCATCAGGCTCTGCACTCAGCACAGAGTCTTCTTGAGATTCTCTCTCCCTCTGCCCCTCCTGCTCATGCTTTCTCCCTCTCTCTCTCTCAAATAAATAAATCTTTAGGGGTGCCTGCGTGGCTCAGTCGGTTATGCAACTGCCTTTGGCTCAGGTCACGATCCCAGGCTCCTGGGATCAAGCCCCCGGTGGCGCTCCCTGCTCAGTGGGGAGTCTACTTCTCCCTCTCCTCCCAGCTCGTGCCCTCTGTTGCTATCTCTCTCTCTCTCTCTCTCTCTCAAATAAATAAAATCTTTAAAAATAAATAAATAAATCTGTAAAAAACAAATACTTTGTGCATTGCCTGACACATAGTGAAATGTAGTCTTTGAAATTTTCCAATTCTGCCAGAGAAGACAGGAAAGCAAATAGGACAGAAGAAATTTATAAAGGATGTTCATCACATTTTTTTTCTCCTTAGTTCAGAGAAGAAAATCTCATGTTTCCAGGAAGTTCCCGGGAATGGGATCATTCCAGTTCCAGTCTGGGGCCTGATCATTGGTCCTTTTTGTGGGCCTACAGTCCTCTTGGGGTAGTTTCACTAAGAGCCCATTGCAGTGAGATGCAGATTTGTTGTTAGTGCTTAGAAAATCCGGTATTTTTTTCAAGTCCAGAACTAGATAGCTTCGATTTTCCACTGTTCCGTTTTGCAAGGTTAAGGCCTCTTCAGAAGTAGGCAGCACGATCGGTGCACACCCCGAGGTGCAGGTGCGGGTGCTCAGCCTGCTTGCTGACACGGTGGGGGCGGGGCTGGAGAAGGGGCTCTGAGCAGGTGGGTGGGGGACAGGGAGGAGCCCATCCAGATCGCCTGTTTGCCACATCAACTGGGTCCTCCGTGCCATCTATGAAAGACGCGCCTGCAGTGCCGTCACTGCATGAGATGCCCGGACCAGACCTAATGAAACGGAGAACTTTAAAACCCCGGGATGGGTGTGTGTGCGGTTGGAGTGGGGGCAGGCGCGTCACGTGGAATGTTACCGAGAGCGCTGGCCGAGGAGCTCCGGGCGCTCAGTTCATCTGCAGACCCGAAGCAGAGATCATTGCTGAGCTCGCCAGGGCCTTCACGGTCAGGGAGGATTTTACTTTTATGGCTCCTCCTCCCTACCCCTTCCCAGCGGTTGTCGAGGGAGAGACGCAGGCGCGGCTGATTTGCATGGTGGTTTCGAAGCGGTTTTATGATCTCTCAAGGTAGAGAACGTGTTCCTATTTCTAATCATATGTAGCCCTTGGCTGCGGACGTCTCTCGGATTTATGGCTCGGGACAAGCTGATTTCACTGGCGGAGCTGCTTCTGGGACTTTCCCGCAGGCTTCCGCTCTTGGCCTCCGTCTCCATCCTGAGGGGTCAGGTGGCCTCGTTCCTCCTGGTCCTGGGATCGTGGGAGCGCTTGTCACACTTGTCGCACAAGCGCTTCTGGAATTGATGGCTCACTCCCACCCACCAGGTTTACGAACCAAAGGAGCTGGCGCTGCGTGTTCACCGCTGGTGGGGAGAGAGACACGGCTCCTAAGAAACCCTCCACCCTTGGACTTCCGTCTTTACTTTCACCTGATCAGGAAAGCCACCACTTCTGGCGATTGTGTCTGGGGAAGCACAGAACCCCTCGACTTAGAGGTATGCGTGGCCTTGATGAAAACAGCCCCCTCCCCTGCATTACACATCCCATTCTTCCCCCGCCCCCCGCGTCCCTCACCTGCTCTCCAGGGAGCCACGGGGTTTGCCCTGGCAGGGCCCTGGCTGCCACTCTCTGTCGGTCTGGTCTTGCTTGGACACGGCCACCAGAATTCCTGCCTTGTCCATACGTGTGCATGTCATTCTCACGGCCAAGCCTGGGCTCAGGCCAGGGCTGTGAGCCCCCGGTACCCCTGGCACCTCATGGGGGGGCAGGCGCCTAGGTGTGCCGGCATGACATGGAAGGGCATGTGCCAGGAAGCCGGTTCTGGGCTGTCGCATGACAGATGTGACCCGCTCAACATTGTCTAAGGAAACATGACGGCGCCCGCTTCCTCCACGGGCCTCAGGGCAACTTGCGCCAGCCTCCCCACCTGGGAACAGCGCCTCCTTGATTGTGGCCCCCGAGTTCTCTAGAAACCTGCTCCAGACACTCACCTGGGAGTTTTCCTGGCCGTTCCTGCCTTGGCACCTGTTTGCTCCTCAGCCAGGGCCCCGCTGCCGTGGCCACACAACCCCAGGGGCGCCGTTCATTCCCGCGTGTGCCACCAAAGCAGCCACGATGGGCGGCCACGGGGCTGCTCCGGTTTGTGCCTCACGCATGTGGACTCATGCTGTCTGGGGTATGTGGAGTGATGCGGCGGGAAGAGTCTGTGACCCTTCCAACTGTCCGGTGGGTTTCCTCCCTCTTATCTCCCGGTGCCTGGGCTAGTGGCATTCTCCAAGCACACGCGGGACTGCTGCAGCTAACCCTCTGCGGAGACCTGCACTGGCCCCTTCGTGGCAAAGGCCCGGGAAAGAGTGGCAGTGCCTAACGAAGGAGCCATCGTGCTTAACTTTTTATTTATTTTAATTTTTTAAAAGATTTTATTATTTATTTGACAGAGAGAGAGCAAGCTAGTGCACAAGCAGGGAGAGCAGCAGAGGGAAAGGGAGAAGCAGACTCCCCACTGAGCAGGCAGCCTATTGCAGGGCTCGATCCCAGAACTCTGAGATCATGCTTAAAATTTTAAAAGAAGAACAGATCCTTGTGTGTTCCCGGTGTCTGTGAGGGTGCGCCGCCTTTGCGTGAGTTCGCTGTTCCGTGCGACCAGCCGTTTACCCGTAGGTACAGAGTCTCCTGTTGCTGTCTTGCCGTGTGTCGAAGTGTGTCCTCGATCAAGCAGCAGAGTCTCATTTCTCAGTTTGTGCTACTGGGGGTGGTATCCTTGGGTGGACTTACTTGAGGCTATGTTTGTGTTTTCTAGCAGCCTGCGTTTGGCAGCTCTTGTATATATTGTTTATATGAGCTCCCTATAAAAACACTCAGCCTTTTCCTCGGGTGCGGCGGCGCTGACCCATGACCTGACTTGAAATCACAGCGTGTGAGTGGCCGTCCCCGTAGGGGCTGGCAGCATCTTAAATGGTTTGACGAAGACAGCTGCTGGCCTCCAGCAGGAAGCCTTGGCACCTCGACATGGCCACCAGGGCCAAGTGACCTTGGCGAGTCGCAGACCCCCGAAACTGAGTCCCTTCATCTATAAAAGGGAGGTATTAATACTAAACAATCAAGAGTCAATGTCCATTACAGTGAAAGGTAGTGGTGCTATTTTTATCACTCGCTGCTGGGAGTAGCTCATCCTTCAGACTCCCCACACACCACCATTTCCACCAATAAATGCCAGCCTCGAGGTGATTTCTTTTTGAATGAAGTGCTTGCTTTTTTCTGACAAGGTACATGCTAGCAATTAAAGACACAATATCTCCCAGTGTTCTCTTGAAAGCTAACGTCATGGGAAAAAGTGAAATAAACTATAGAAGCCAGACACTCACAATGTCTTGGCACATGCTTGGGGTTGCACACTTTGCTTTCAAAAGCTTTTGCCATTTACGAGAACAAAGTAGCCTGATAACCTTTTGTGTCTAAAAATTCAACCTAAATCAAATAGACTTTGCATAGTCCCATGGAGTCTGAGATTTTGTGAGATGTATGGGGCCTCTCACCACGATAAGGGTGACATGTGCTCTTTCTTATGACCTCTTGTTTTTTCTAAAGAGGGTTGGCCTGCAGAATTAGGGCTCAGCTCTGACCAGACTGGAAGGATCCTGTTACTTTCCTCCTATGTCACAATCCCCTTAAGGAACAAGAAACACCTGACTTTCAATGGAAACAGGACTTTACTCTTCGGATTGGACACCTACACACACCTTGATTCTGGTTAATAAGTGGCTTTTGCAATAGAAGGAAAGGATTTACAATGGACGGTATGTCCCCCTGAAATTCATATGTTGAAACCCTAATCCCAATGTGATGGTATTAAGAGGTTGGGCCTTTGGGAGGTGATTAGCTCACGAGGGTGGAGTGCCCATGGATGGGAGTAGTGTCCTTAGAAGAGGAGGCCGGAGAGCCAGCTCGTGCTGTCTCTGCCGTGGGAGGACACGAGAAAAGGCCCCCATCTGCAACCAGGAAGAAGACCCTCACAGAACCGACTGCAAGCACCCTGTTCTCCGACTTGCAGCCCCCAGAGCTGTGGGAAATAAATGTCTGTTGTGGAAGCCGCTCAGCCCATGGTAATTTGTTACAGTAGCCAGAACAGGGGAAGACAGGACCTCAGTGATCATCCAGAACAGTGTGGCTCATGCTTTCCAGATGAAAATGAGAGGCTCTGAACGCCAAGGGGCCTTTCCCTCCTCCCAGAACTTGCAGCTCCTGCAGCCAGGCAGGCTTGCTGACCTATTCCAGAAGGTTCAGGACTTCCCTTTTCTCTGCTGAGACCAGAGCACGTTGCCTCTGAGGCTGGAATCCAGCCACGTTGCAAGAATGAGGCTCCCCTGGCCTCAGCCAGCACTCTCAGAGCCCAGAAATCCTGGGAGGGAACACTGCAGTCCAAACGGCCAGCTCCCCCCCCCCACCACTGTTGTCTTATCTCGCTCCGTGTGCCGCGCAGCTGCTCTCTGACATGAGCACAGTAAGATAAGGAAGCCGGCGTCCTGGGGCGGCTGGGAACAGGGAGAAACAAGCACAAGGCTGGACACAGATTGTCCACTTTCACTTCTAGAACCCACTCACCCTTGCAGGCACTGACCTCCGACTTCCTTCCAGATAAACAGAATAAAAGCACAGCACTCCCTCATGTCTGTGATGCAGAAGGAAACGCCTGTGTGTTTGAACAACTTCTAACAGGGCTTCTCAAGCACGGGGGGCAGGGCCCACAGCAGGACTTACCCCTGCACCTCTTTATCCCCTAGCTTTGTCACTGCCACTCCAGGGGCATCTCATTGTCATTTTTCCCTAATAAATTAGGCAACATGAAATATCATTAGGTCTAGGGGTCCAGGAGGGGCTGCGCTCACCTGTCACCGTCAAGCACATTAGCTCCTTGGATTCGACAGCAGTCTCTGGAGGGAGCGCTGTTCGATTCCCACTTCACGTACAAGATACCAAGGCTCAGGGACGTTAAGTGACGTGTGCGGGGACATTCAGAGCAAGAACTTGAATGTATCCCTTTAAAGAAGGACCGAAAATAGAACAGCCCATTTTTGTTTACTTTTTCTGAAACGCCGCTTCTCAGGAGATAGGATGTGTACCAAACTAAGCATCTTGAAAGTGGCTTCTGTACTTAGCGGCCACCTCGGGCAGGAGGTTACTGTGTGCTGGCCGGGGTCATGCTGGGGTCGAAAGCAGCCCCGATTTGGTGTCCGTGTTCCAATCCAACCCTCAGGAAGCGGAGGCTGCGTGTTAAAGGCCATAAGAGACGAAAGCTGGCAGGAAAACCATTTTTAGGGCAAAATCATTATGGTGTTCCTTGTCATCTTTTAGTAGCTAACCTGCTTTTCAAAATTATTTCTTTAGCTGTAATAAGGACTGTTAAATCAGGACACTCCGTATGTCTCTCATTTTCTCTGGAGGCAGGTATGTCTTTCTTCAGCTGAGAGCAACAGAGAAGTCAGCAGCCCATTTGTGAGACACTGTTTCTCACCTGAGTGTCACCAGTCTTGGGGCCTAGAAAACCAGCCGCTGACTGGTTTGTGGAGAGGCGTCCCAGAAGTCAGCCAGGGTTCACCTGAAGTGTGTTTTCCCACCTTCTTCCCCTCCACATGCAAGTGTGGACCTCGGCACTCAGGTTCCATTAAGAAAAACACATGCAGGCAAGGTATTGGAGAGTTTCAAATAACGGGGTTGGGCTGCTGTGGGCCGAGGCGCTGGGCTCGTCCTGGGGGGGAAGCCTGGAGGAGCCCTGTTAGATCGCTTGTGTCTTTGTCTGTCTCCCTGCTCCCACCACTGATGGAAACGGAAGCGGAACCCCAAATGAACATCAGTAAGGTAATGTGGTCTGTCCCGTGACTGGCACACGCAGGCACACACACGAAATCAAATTTGTTCTAGAGCTTGGCTCAGGTTTGAATCACACCCACGCCAAAGAGGCAGGAGGGTTCCAGCACCTTCTCAGAATGAGGGTGTTACACTGACCCAATAAATCTTGTTTTTTCCTCCAGAATCCTTGAATAACATCCGTCTTAATTATTCCGGGCTCTATATTGTTCCAGAGAGTTCTAAACTAAAGGAACTGATTTAGGACGGTTTTCCAGCTATGGCTTACATTTGTGCCTTGGGCAATGATGACTGGGGATCGTGGGGTTGGGCTCGCTTGTTTTCATGGCCGACTGTGAATTAATACGGGCAGGAGTTAACTATGATTCAAGGGCCACTTGAATTCTGATTACGCAGGTAGGCTAGCCCGGGTGAACTCCCTTCCTCATCCGTTCCACACACGCAGAATTAGCATCTCGGTTTCAACGTTTCCCTGGCTCTTCGGTGTTGCATTTTGCTCCTAGCGTGAAGGCGCGTCCCCAGGCCACAGGAGTAGTGCCTGGGAAAGAGGTACACAGGGCTTGGGAGGAATGGCGCTCCCCAACTTTCTCAGATGGGGAAGGGTGTGGTTGGACATATGGAAGAAGTTTGGAAAGAATATGAGGTGAGGTCTGTAAATTGTGAAATGTGGGGCTCCTCTTAGTTCTGGGGCAGATGTGTCAGGATCCAGAATTTTTTTTTTTTTAAAGATTTTATTTATTTATTCGACAGAGATAGAGACAGCCAGCGAGAGAGGGAACACAAGCAGGGGGAGTGGGAGAGGAAGAAGCAGGCTCATAGCGGAGGAGCCTGATGTGGGGCTCGATCCCATAACGCCGGGATCATGCCCTGAGCCGAAGGCAGGCGCCTGACCACTGTGCCACCCAGGCGCCCCAGGATCCAGAATTTAAACAACGGTACTTTTGAGCACTGGTGGCAACACTCGTATTGCTAATCCTAGTAAATTATGATGCTCGCAGACACCAGAGTCATTCAGCCAGTCCCCATCCCTCCAGAACTTATTAGTGTTCTAGGGCAAACCTCATATCCCAAGATTTTTTCCAACCAAAGTAGATCATTGATTCTGATAACTTGGGCCCATAGTGGATCTATTTTCTATTCTGTCTAAAAGTTAGGCTATAAAATGCCATATTTACCCCAAAGTCCTATTCTCTTTATTATACCTAACTACAGATTGCCCTTCTTAAGATAAACAATTTACATTTTGCTTTTGCAGTTTCCTCTTTCGGTTAACTATCCAGAAACTTCTGGGAAATATTTGGGGTTAGCTTCCAATCTGGTTGAAGACAGACACTGTTATCCTCGGCTTTGATTCTTACAGCTGAGTCTCCCCAGGATGTGTCCCCTAGCGGAGAGTCGAGCCTGTGGATCTGGAAGAGACTCAGAGGTCAGGCCACCAGAGCTGTCATTTTACAGAAGAGGAAACTGAGGCTGGGGCTTGGAGGTGGCAGAGCTGGGCCCAGAAACAGGTCTTCAGCCTCCTGGCATGAGGTCGTCGTGCCCCCTCCCCCGTGCCTCCTCGTACCTGACTTTCGATGTAGGTGTTGATCATTTTACAAACAGGAGCAGGACTGTAGGTGTGAATTAAAAGACAAATACTGCGTATTTCAAGTCCCCAGATCGCCACCCTGGGCTTACCTTACTTTTAGGATTCCCATAAGGTGTAGCAATAAACATGTAAAATTTGCCTTTCACGATCGTGCGCACTGATTTCCCTTCTTTTCCTTGAAGATGAATTTGCATGGTCACTGGGTTGAGATGGGGAGACCAGTGGCACCGAGCACAGGAGATGCCGGGTCGAGCCCCTTTTAGCCACGGAGAACTGCTTCATTTCTCTGCATCCTCTTGGAAACTGAGAACACGAGGCCCACCTTCCGAAAGGCATTTGTGTGATGATCAAATGAGATAATTGAGGGTGAACATATTCTGAAAATTATTAGTGCCTAAGAAGTGTAAGGGGACAAGTGACAAATGACAGTCTGATTCCATTTTAATTCAAAACTGGGTAAGTGAAAGGACTGCTCTGTCTGTCAAACATCAGAACACAATGCTTACAGACTGGGGGCTTGGGTTAGGCTCCTGCTGTATTCCTTCCCAGCTGTGCAGCGTAGGAAAGTTGCTAAACCTGGTACCTCCACTTCCTCCCCCGTCAGACGGGGGCCTGGTAGTGCCTGCTTCCTGCCGTGGATCTGAGACTCACCGACATAGTCCATGCAAAGCCCCTAAGATTGTAAGCACACGGTGCCTACTAGTTATCACTGTTAAGTTTTCTTCAGTGAATATTTATGTTCATGCCAACTATACCTAAGAAAACTGTGGAGAAAGTGTTAAAAGAGAAAGAAAGCAAACATATCCCTGGGTGGCTGGGATCTTGCTGTAGGGCTGTGTAGGGGAATGGCCAGGACCAGTGACCGGCTGCTCTGTCCACTGACTGAGGGTTGGAACATTCCACAGCCAGACTGATCCTGCAGAAACACACACACACACACACACACACACACACACCCCAGACTGATCCTGCAGAAACACACACACACACACACACACGCGTGCGCGCACACATAATTAAGCCCCAGGTGGCAGGGAGACTGGAGTGCTATCTCACTAGGTATTTATCGTCCAAAGGGACAAAGCCCAGACCTTGGAGACCAATCTAGGTCATAAAAGCCCAGGCACATGGGACTCTCTGACCCCTGGAGCAATTTTACATGCAAGAAGGTCAAGCTAAGAACCCAGGGTCCTTTCCATCTCATCTCCAAGGAGCAAAGGTGTCTCTTCCTTCTTTCTGGACAGAGAGAGAAAGGCAGCTACTTCTGTCCTGTGCATAAGCAGAGAAAATCCTGTTTTGCATCCCTCATCTCTGGGGTGTAGCCTGCGCCCACGTAGAGCGTCTCCATAGGTTCTCGTCACCTTGCCTGGGGTCTAGGTGTGGGGGCCGATGGCGCAGCCTCACTGGCTGTTGGTCAGGGCGTGAGTGTCCATACAGAGCCGCCTCGTGTTTCTGCAGCGTCCACGTACATGAAGTAGATATCCGTGCGAGCCGGCGGCGTCTCAGCCCCTGCCTGGTTTGACAAACAGGCCGCAAAACTGGGCACATCACTGTGCCCAGAGAAGCCCATGTCCCGTCTCTGGGACATGTTGAAGGAGCGAGGGAGCGAGGTCGGCACAGCCCACAGGGGTCATCGGCAGGACCAGGAAGCTCCAGGTGACCTCATCCAGGGTCCCCTCATTTGGCAAAGACACACCCCGTACACGAATAAACAGACCTTTTTTTTTTTTTTTTTTTTTTTTTTACAAATTATAGCTGGATTCTTTTGCAGAAGAGTACAGTCCTAATGAAAGGACTCTGTCCCAAGCTGTTCACGAAAGAAGTGGAGAATGCTGGCGTCTCCTGGCGTTTCTGCTTCTGATCAGCCTCATCTGGGAATTTAATCCACTTTCTGATCAAAGTCCAAAGTCTGTGTTTCGCTCGAGCTTTAATCGTTGGCTGTAAAGACTCCCTGCTATTGCACACACACATTAAAATCGGGTTACAGCCAAACAGGGATTTGGTTCTCAGGGCTGGGGGGTTGGGTAGGGAATACGCATCTAGATAAACAGGCAATCAGTACCTTCATTACGGGAAGGGACTACCGGATCTCAGGTAACAGTGAACAATGTTTTCCGCATGTTGGGAATATTTTATCCTATATGCTGAATTTTCTATAGGCCGAAGGCTATATGTGAATTGTTGAAATGGCCCCAACCCGTATTATCTGTTGTTTCTTTAACACTTCAGTAGAGCAAAAGAAGAAAAATAATTTAAATTCAAATGCTTTCCAGACTCCAGTATGAACTTTCACTTCTTTGTGATTAAAAAAAAAAAAAAAAGGTTTCCATTTCCTTTAAGGAAGTAGATGATATTTGTGGGGCTGGCTGAAGAATCCCTTTATAAAGGAAAGTGAGGAGGCTTGAAAAGGACTTAGGTATCAGGAAGCCTGCTCAGGACTTCCTTCACCTTATCTATCAGTGAAGCGTTCAGATGGGTTGAAAGATGGGAAGATGCTGTGTGACATCGCATACCAGAGCGAAGGAATTCCAGCCCCACTGTGTGCTGGGATGCCGCTGAAGGCCAGATGCCAGGGGAGGGGCATGGGAGCTCGTGCTCGGAGGGGCCCAGGGGACTTTGGCCCAGAATGTTTAGAGGCTCGGGGGCTCAGATCTGCCAGCATCTCGCTTCTCCTTAACCATGTATTTCATACTCAGAGCACCAATTTCCAGAGAATTAGAAGAAATAAGGATGCATAAACTCTACTGACAAGTTCACCCTTCTTTTCTCCCAGCAATGCGGAGGAGCCGCGATGCTGAACTGATTCCCACGTAATTCCCCATTGACTCGCCCGGTGTCGAAGATGCAGGGCAGAAGGCTGACATGCTTGGTCCAAGGGTGCATTTTGGAACAAACCCCTCATAATACATGGCCTTCCCATTAAGCTGTCAGATTGACGAGTACAGGGGCGCTTTGGGTTGTTTCCGTTCTAGATCACTGCGCAGTCACTATTGACGCTGTCCAGGCAAGTCATGTATACGAATTGAAAGTAAGAGTGTTTTGTAATTGTCCATGTTGGTCTTGCGTAGGTCTGCCTTTTCCCAGAGCAGGGGTTGACCCTTTCATCAAAATCAGTTTTCCTCCGGCTGCTGTAGTTCAGGAAGGGGATAGACGAGGTTGAGGAAGGCATGAGCAGCCCAGGGCTGCGGAAATCCACGAAGGCCAGCCAGACGAGAGCCAGCGAAGGCTGTTTACGCAGAGCTGGCTCTAGCGAGGGCGTCGGCCACCAGCTCTTTGGCAGAGACTCGAAGCCAGGCAGGGGAGGGGGAAAGCCGTACAGCGGGGGCAGGGAAGGCTCCCGGTGTGCCCTGATGGGAGGCCGTCACCCTGGGGAAGCTGGAGGTGGGCTCAAGAGCGGGGGCATCTGTGATGGGTGAAGGGTGTGTGTTTGGCTTTCTTTAGCAGTTCCTCAGGTGGCCGGGGGCGGGGGAGGGGGAGGGCTGGGAATTAGGCAAGTTATGCATTTTTACTCCAGTGCTGGCCATTTGGGGCTGATGGGTGCAGAGGCTGTTGGTTGGCATTTTGGATTATTGTTGGTGGGGGAGGCCTGCCTTCCTGCAGGCATGACGGAGAGCTAGCAGGCTGCCTTCCCCGGCTGGTGACTGTAGATAGCTCTTGGTTTCCTGGCCAGGTTGCTGCAGGGTGTGGGTCAGAGTTCTGTTTCGACACGCTGTCTGGCCATCGTTTGTATATTACTTGGGATCTCAGGACCCGCATAGCGCTGGCCGAGAATAAGCCCCCGTCAGCCTGGGAGCTGCTCAGGCTGCGTAGCTCCCAGTCGGGCAGCAGGCACTGAGAGTGGCCCGGCGGTCGCCGGCAGGGCCCACCCCGCGACCGTCCGTTCTCGGCTGCGCGCTTGGTCGCGGGGCTCAGAGACACGGCAGCGTTTGCGCGCAGAGAGCTCCCGACCGCCTTCCCTCGACTTGGGCTCGGCGCTAGTGAGCTGCTGGTCTGAGGGGCACACTGTTTTATTGGGCAGGAAAGCTCCATCCTGGTTTTTAGTCCCATTTTTGGTTAGCAATTCGCTGTCTTCATCATCTGAGGACTCCCTACAGTGGAAGATTCTCGTCTGCCCCATTTCACCCCTGCTCTCAGCCTTGACATGGCGGAGGGTCTTCTGGCCAGGAATGGAGTGTTCCCAGTTGCTCTGAAATTTCTATGGTAATGTCCTTCTTCAGTCATTTTCTTGACACCCACTGGAAGTTCGACGTCATGGCCTCCCTGCCCTGGGCACTGTGTCCGGTCTGAGGCCAATGGAGGCCGCACCAAATGGCTTGGCAGTGTTTGTGCCAGCCCTGGTGCCCGTCGCTGTGGTCCTGGCAGCCCCTGGGGGGTTCTTCTGAAGAGGGTCCCGCTTGCCCCCCAGTTTATTGCTTGTGTGTTTATTGTGTGTTTGACATCATTGGTAGTCAAAGGAGACACTGGCATCGTTTACTTTTCTAGAATTCAAGAAAAAAGTTTTTGGAGTTTAAAACATTAAGTTTTACACAAAATGTGTCTAAAGTATCTAAGTTTATAAATAAACTCTAAAAATATTATGTAGGGTTTTGAAAGACATCTGCAAGTTTTGAAGAGGGGATGGTTTTAAACAGGCATTTCTTCTCTTGCCTTTGTGTTTGCACTTTTAAATTAAATGACATCCTCTGAGTGTAGGAGTTAAGTCAAAGCTGTCAAGATTTTTTTTTTCCGTCCTAATAACAACCCTTGTGCCATTGACTACCAAGAATAACAATGAGCCTTTTTTTAAGCTAAAAAAGAGTATTTATTTTCGTTGCTGAAAGAACAATTATTCGTGTCCTTAAGTTATTGAAGGTATTTTTATGAATTCTAAGAATAACTCCTTTTGAAGTTCAGCCACACAAAATAAAAATGCCTTATTCGTAGGCCCTCCACCTGAAATATTTGGATTGTTGGGTCTTGGCTTTTCAATAAAAATAGCTAACATTTAGTGAGGACTTTTCTGTGCCTTACGCTGTTGGAAATGCAGTGACTATATTAACCCATCTACTTTTCACATTATCCTCACTGCATAGCTTGCAAACTGAGGCCCAGAAAGTTTCAGTCCCTTGCTCAAGGTCATACGGCCCCAATTTGGACCTGGGCCATCAGATATCCACCTTAGGCCTGCATTGACCCTAGAAGGTTCCACTTGCATGCTGTTGAGGCATTTAGTTTCTCCCTTATTTCCTCCTCAAACATAAGCTTGGGCAGAAGAAGGAACATTTACTATACGTTTTTATCTCAGAGCGCTTCCGGCTTTTGGAGTATAAGACATAGTGATGACTGTTAGGCTCTTCCCTGGAATTTGGCCCGCCTGTTGCCAATATGGCCGCTGAGCTGATCTGTTACCCATAGCGCTCACTCAAGAAAAGACAAGAGGAAAAACAAGGAGGAGGATGGTAGTAAAAGTATTTTATGATCATCTTCTGGTCTCGTTTTTTTGTCTTTCTTTTGATTAAATCGGTTTTCACAGACTTTTTTTATTGCACTGAAATATTAAACACCACTGAACTGTGCACTGAAAAATGGTTAAAATGGTCAGGTTCATGGTGTATGTATTTTACCAATCAATCAATAGGCAGGAAAAACCATGTGAAAATCCAAGGCGCTGATGAGCAAATCCTCAGCAAGGCGTGATGTCTCCAGGGTGCGCGGGTTGCATTGGCTGGAAGAGAGTGAGACTTTCCCTAACATGTTCACATTCTGCATTGATCTCACAAGGAATCAGAAGGCCTCAGCAGGATATGAAGATCTTCAGAAAGAAGCCAAGAATAGCGTGGAAGTGCCTCCTTTTGGTGCAAGAAGTGGCTGATGTAGTGACTTCAAGGACCACTTTGGTTCCTGCTGTGTCTGGGGGGTGAGAACTGCGGATGAAAACGCTATGAAGATATGCCCTCCTGTGCTGGAGAGGAGAAAACAAAGGATTGATGAAGAAAGGGGGGGGGGCGTCCCTGGCACATATTTTTAAGTTTGATGGATCTAGTCTCTTTTAGAAGTGAATGTCTTCGAGGACTTTCCTCGGCAAGGAGGCAGCACAATTCCAGGGAAGAAGGTTGCGCAGGACTGAGGGCTGGGATGCCTTGCCTGACTAGGTGGGCCCAGGAAGATTCAGCTGGGTTCATGTTTTTAGGAGGATTGTTATGGACTTTGCGAGAATCCTGATTACAAAATCCCATGGGTTCTTGATGGTCTGTTCCATCCCCCCCCTTTTTTTTTCATAAGCCCTGGTTTTTTAGGGTACAGTCTTTGAGGATCTTCTAATGTTCTCGAAGAAATGCCTGCATCATACGTGGGAGGGTAATGCCTGAAAAGTTCTTACAGGTACAGGGACAGGTCAAGATCTGGATCAGAACTTGAGTTTTGGGGCGCCTGGGTGGCACAGCGGTTAAGCGTCTGCCTTTGGCTCAGGGCGTGATCCCGGCGTTACGGGATCGAGCCCCACATCAGGCTCCTCCGCTATGAGCCTGTTTCTTCCTCTCCCACTCCCCCTGCTTGTGTTCCCTCTCTTGCTGGCTGTCTCTATCTCTGTCGAATAAAAAAAAAAAAAAAGAACTTGAGTTTTGCCACTCTGGGCTTGAAGGGAGCTCACAGGGGATCTAAAGAAGGAAGAGATGGACAGCAAAAGAACATTTGCAGAGCTCAAATGCCCTGCACAATGTGGCATAGAGTGAAGCCAGGCCACCATGAAAGGGTCACCTCTACGTCTAGAGCATACACTCTTTCTCGGAAGCATCCTCTTGAATGGCAGGAACATACACATGCCATCACGGATGGAAAAGTGATCTTTTGCTTAAATGTGTGGCTGTTTCAGAGGTTACCTGCATAATCAGAAAACATGGAGCCGGAGATCCCTAAAGAGGACATTTCTCTCTAGGCAGAGAATACAGAGATCTAGAGCTGGGAATTATTTTAGATTTGACATTTACGTTGTCAAGAAACTTTCCCATATGTCCAACAAGACTTTCTATTTAACTTCAGACGGGTAAAAATAATTCTATTTGAGGGAAAAACTTGTTGTTATTGTCTGTCCTGAATTGCCCTGACACCTGTTCTCTGCCTCAGGCTGCTTCACCATGAGCCCCCGTCCCCGGCCGTGGGGAGAAGCTGTGTACGGCGGGACACCTGAGTACATGGGGCCCACTGCGGCATGTCACCCGACAACATTGTCCACGTGTCCGTCTCAGGGGCATGCGATTCCCGTGTGTTTGAAGCTAGGTGTAACCTGAGTTCAGAGACTCGCTGGGGAGAGGAAGGTAGTCAGTTTCCTTCCCCGGTACTGTTGCATGAGCAAGATGCACTTGTTCCAAATGATTCTTCTAGAAGCGTTTATCTTAGCCAATGTGGCACCTCGGCCTGCAGTCAGCTCTCCTTTCTCTGATTCAGATGGTAGCTGGGTGCAGGACTGGAAGTCGTTCAGAGACCCTAAATAGTGTCTTTATTTTTTTTTTTAAGATTTTATTTATTTATTCGACAGAGACAGCCAGCGAGAGAGGGAACACAAGCAGGGGGAGTGGGAGAGGAAGAAGCAGGCTCATAGCGGAAGAGCCTGATGTGGGGCTCGATCCCATAACGCCAGGATCACACCCTGAGCCGAAGGCAGGCGCTTAACCACTGTGCCATCCAGGTGCCCCCTAAATAGTGTCTTTAAATAAACTGTCACTTCCCTGCTTCATTATGACCACCAGTAAGCCCTGGAAAGGACAGGATGGTGGCAGCCAGTCAAAGAGGGGCAGCACAGTTGCCAGCAGAGACCAGCTGTGAATTCCAGCCCCGTTGCCCATTAGCTGCAGGAATTTGGACACCTGGTTTCATGACTCTTGGTTTCAGTTTGTTTCCTCACAGGGACTGAACTATAGATGTTCCCTAAGGTCCCTTCAGCTTTAAAATTTGTGCCTCAACTATATTCAAATCACAACATTATTATAAAGTTATTATAAATGTGACTATCCTATCTCTTAAAAGCTATACTATGTTTCCTAATCATCAGTAGGAGGAAATTAAAATTGTTGAATTCTTTTTTTTTAAGTTTTATTTATTTATTTATTTGCAAGAAAGAGCATGAGCTGGGGGTAGGGGGAAGGCAGAGGGAGAAGCAAACTCCTCGCGGAGCAGGGAACCCAACACAGGGTTCAATCCCAGGACCCTGAGATCACGACTTGGGCCAAAGGCAGACACTTAACCATCTGAGCCACCCAGGCACCCCTATAATTGTTGAGTTCTTAACTTCGCTCTAAAGCCACATTGTGGAAGTTTTCAGGTACCAGGAGTTTTCTCAAGGCCGAAGTTTGTGACAGAGGGGTTTTGAAAAACTGGAGAGAGGTAGGAGGGAAGGAGAAGAGGGAACATGATATCGGTGTGTCCCCATCAGAAGCCCCACTGTCTGTAAGAATTTGATGTAAGCTAAAAGAGGCCCCAAGAGTTGGTGATGGAGGGAGAAATAACACTGTAATGTTGGGAAAGGTAGTTAGTCATTTTGAGAAACAGAATCTACAATTTTACATCTTCCCTTTACCCTAGACCGCCAACTTTAATTCCAGATAGATTTAACAGTGATTTTTTTTAAAAGTAGGAGAAAATAGAAAAAGAAACATTTGTGGAAGTTTACTCTTGAGTAAAGAATTCTCTGTAGGAGAACAAAAAGAAGCTGCAAAAGAAAATATTGACAGATTTGAGTTAAACTTCTGTGCTTCATAAAAAGGCAATCAGAATGTAAAGACTGTTCATCTGGAGAGGATATTTGCTGAAAAGAATGAAATCTTCAGTGTAAGGAAAACTCTAGAAACAGATTTTATAACTAAGACTCTAATCCAGAATTTCTCTGATTCTGACCCAAGAATCACTTGCATCAGAATTAGCTAGAAAGGTAGATCCCCGTCCTCGACTGAACGTTTGCACCCATGCTGCTGCACGCTGAGGGCTGGGATCGGCTGCCCCACCCTGGCGGAGAGCACCCCTTCCTGTGACGGCACAGAAGACGGATGACATATGGTTAACAGGAACATGGTTGGTCTCTTGAGAAGTTGAGGAAGTGCAAATAGAAACGATGAGATCATTTTTCATTAATCAAGTTATCAAAAAAAAATCTTAAATGGTAACTCCTAGGGATGTGATATGTGCTTGCCATGGCACTTACGGTGGTGTGTATGAGGGAAGCCATCTGCAGGACGTGTCAAGGGCCCTTCACATCTTCACGCTCAGAGCCCCAGCATTCTACTTCCGGGACCTCCCCTAAGGGAATAAGCCCAACTGCTAACCACAGTGCTGTTTATATTAGCAAAAAGTTGGAAACAGCAATGTCTGAGAAGCTTGCTGTGGTCGAATAAACCCGGAGCAGCCACTGGCCGGAATAATCGACAGCTATGAAAAGTATTATTTCTGGAGACCACAGAGTAACACAGGAAAACGCCTATAACATTCAGTGGAAGAAGCATCGTACAAAGTTATATCTGCGGCATGATCTCAACCACGTAAAACACACCCGTACTTAGGAAACGCAATATGTCAGGGGTGGTTGCCTTGGGTCATGAGTCCATGGAAGATTTTATTTTATTATTAAAAAAAATTTTTTTTATTATGTTAGTCACCATACAGTACATCCCTGGTTTTTGACGTAAAGTTCGATGATTCATTAGTTGCGTATAACACCCAGCGCACCATGCAATACGTGCCCTCCTTACTACCCATCACCAGCCTATCCCATTCCCCCACCCCCTCCCCTCTGAAGCCCTCAGTTTGTTTCTCATAGTCCATAGTCTCTCATGTTTCATTCCCCCTTCTGATTACCCTCCCTTTCTTTATCCCTTTCTTCCCCTACCGATCCTCCTACTTCTTATGTTCCATAGATGAGAGAAATCATATGATAGTTGTCTTTCTCTGCTTGACTTATTTCACTTAGCATTATCTCCTCCAATGCCGTCCATGTTGCAGCAAATGTTGAGAAAACAAAACTCCAGGGCCTGATGGATTCCCCGGGGAATTCTACCAAACATTCAAAGAAGAAATAATACCTATTCTCCTAAAGCTATTTCAAAAAATAGACAAGAAGGAAAGCTACCAAACTCATACTTTTCTGGGTCCTCCAGGTTTTTGAATGACTAAGTATTCTAATTGATATGGGGGGAGGTGTCAACCTTCTCAAGAATGGTCTTCGGGCTTCAGCCCTGCTGCGGGCGGGCTCTGGGCGAGGAGGCTCGGGAGTCCCGCATTATCTCAGGTGGTGCTGGCGAGGGAGCTACAGTTGTGCTCCCATTTTGAAGATAAGGCACTGAGGCTCGGGCGGGTTGGATAATTTGCCTTGGCTTCCTCAGCAAGTAAGAGTTTGGGGAAACCCTGGGAATGAATACCCTGGCCATTTTGAGGCAAGAATTTTCCCCATGGGACTCTACCCACCAGTCTTAGAACAGGGCCTACTTTGACAGATGTTTGCAACCTCAGCTGAGGTAGGGCAGCCCATTCAGACCCACAGACCTGTCCTCTAGCTGAAGTAGGGAAGAAGGGACAGTGTGGTGGGACAGTTGGAGGAGGGCACCCAAACTGGTGTGGCTGCGGGGAGATGGGAGGAGCTGCTCCCTGCCTGAGGGCTCCCCACTCTTCGCAGCTGAAGGACGGTAATGAGCAAACCAGAAGAGCAAACCTCTGCGGTCTGCTCTCTCTAGAAGCGCCAGACCTGGTGGGCTCGCACTAGCTCCCTGGCAAGGGAGTTCATTCAGTGGGTCAAAAAACACCCACTAATGTCTTGATACGAATTTCACTCATTATTTTTCCATATCGCTTAAAACATTAAGCATTCATTAGCGTGCTGAACTTCCTGGGAGGAGCAAGAATAATTTGAGCTGTGAATTTTAATTACGTATCCTGTAAACTCCTTCGAGGTAAAGAAGCCCGGTCTACTTCCCCGTCGACTTTCAAGGGGACTCCTTCAGATTTCATAAGACCATCCATCCGAACTGCAGTGAGTAAACTGCTGTCATGGGAATATGTCGATCACAGGCACAGGAAGGGAAGGCTCTCGGCGTCTGTCTGGAACTTGCTCAGGCGAGACCAAGACCTAAGCTAGGGGCAGAATTGAGAAGTACTTCACTTATGACGAATCTTCCGTTTGTTTCTTAAAAATAGCATGGGACATACATTTCAATTTACATTTATCAGACTTTGCACAGTCAGTCCTCCTCTGCGATGGGGTCTAGACGGCTTGGGCTTCATCTACAGGGTCCTCCAGAGGGTCCCTCACCAGGGCGCTAGGTGGCTGTGTCCCGGCTGAATGACATATGTGCTGTCATGCTGGGAATATCTGTGCAGATCCCACGCATATGCAGAGGACGTGGTTGTCATCTTTGTGTTTACAACCTCAGGCCTGGAACAGTGTCCTTTTGTGCTCAGTTGCTTCTAAAAGGTCAGTGCTTCCGAATAGGTCTTTCATGCATTTCGGAAGGAGGCCAGGGAGGCCCTGTAGTGCCCAGGCGAACTCGTGGTGCTTTCTGCTTCTCCAGGCAGGACACGTGAAAGGGGAAACGAAGTAAGACAGCAGACACGTGGGGCGAACAGACGGGAACCAGCTCACCTTTCTGGCACACCTCTGTCCCCCGGATGGAGGTGTGAGGGCAAAGGTCTGAAAGGCAAGTGGAGACCTGGGGAGGGGACAGGAGCTGATGCAGCACTGAAGAGATGTAAAAGCTGCAAGGCCTGCCTTTGGAGGGTGGCCAGTGGGCCCTCTGTGGCCTGGTACACTGTCTCAGAGACAGCCTGGAGGCATGTGGTGGGAGAGTGTGGCAAGGGGCCAGGCGTGTGGCTTGGCCCAAATCATGACCCTGTCTCATGAGAGGGGCTGAAACGCAACTCGAATTAGCCTGAGCAAATGAGAGAATGTGCTGGAAGGATAGAGAGTAGGCACAGAATCCACGGAGGGGAGAGCCACACCGGGGCCTCCGGGATTAGGGCTGGGGTTGTCATTGGCTACTTTGTGGCCCCATCCTGAGATAGTCTCTCCCTGTGATGGGAAGAGCCCCCAGATCACACCTTAGCACCCTGAAGGGAAAGAGAAAGCCCTTTTCCCTGGCTTCTGTAGTCCAGTCCTAGGGCAGGATTCGGATTGGCCTTGGTTGGTCACGTGTTCTCCTCTTAGGCTACTGTAGTGGCCTGCGTTGTATTTGGAAGGCCAGGGTCACGTGCTCATGCTGGGAGTCAGGTGATAGGTACTATGAGGGACAGCCCTGCTAAAGCAATGTGACAGGAACCCAAAGGAAATAAGAGTTGGCTGGGACAACTGAAGCACACAAAGAGGGGCACTCCCAGACCTGCTGCTTCCTTGATGAGCTCATGGTAAGGATGTTCCCTCGTCAGGCCTTCCAGGCCCGTGCCCACGGGGCATGGCCCGTGGCCCGTGGCCGTGGCCCATGGCCGTCTGTGGCTGTGGAGCCCCTGAAATGGGGTGAGTCCAAACTGAGAAGTGCTGTAACTGGATTTCAAAACTTAATGGGAAAAAAAGAATGTAAATTATCCTATGAATCATTTTTAAAAATTTATTGCATGTTGAAATGATATTTTGTATGCGTCAGGTTCAACGGCATATATTGTCAAAATTACCTTTATCATTTTACTTTCCTTAATGGGGCTTCTAGACATTTAAAATTATATCTGTGGCTCATGTTTTATTTCTCTTGATGGCACTGTGATAGACTGGGTTCATATTTCTCTGTTGGGGATATTTGAGTAGCAAAATACCAGTTCATCCTTAAGTTTACTAGCCAATGGGTCATATACCTTCATTTTCCTTGAAACGGTCTCCTGAAACTTCAGTGTGTGTTTGAATGGTGAGGGACTTCAGTGAGTAGGTCATTATTTGCCCTTCGTAATTTTGAGACAGAAATCTAGTCTGTCTAGAAAGGCCCAGTCTGTCCTCCCAAGCAAGATCAAGACTGTGGCCCAGACCCACCAAGCTAGAACCACACCAGAATTCAGGGGTAACAGTGACTGACGGATGTCACAGTTTATGTACAGAATCTCATTCTTGGATCCCACCCATGAAGGTTTTCAAGTCTCTATTAAAACCACCAGCATTCTGGGGCGCCTGGGTGGCTCAAGTCCATTAAGCGTCCAACTCTTCGTTTTGGATCAGGTCTCGATCTCAGGGGTCACGATCATCTTAATGGTTGGGAGACCGAGCCCCGCATGGAGCCTTGCGTGGGGTTCCGTGGGGTTCCATGTTCAGCGGGAGGTCTACTTGAGATGCTCTCCCTCTGCACACCCCCACTTGCACACGCACGCTCTCCTTCTCTATACATCTTAAAAAAAACAACCCACCAGCATTCCGAGTTACTCTGTTTTAGCTCTTACAAATTATTTTTGTACCTCCTTTGTTGACTCAAACGACATCCCAAACCGGTGGGCCTGGCAGTTGTACCAGCTTCCGCTGGCCTGCACGTCGGCTGCTTCAGTGGCTCTAAACCAATTTCCCCCAAAACTCTTGCAGGAAAAGCACAATGCCTAGTGTGGCGCGTCTCAGGATAGTCACCTGGAATGCAGCAGGGAGGACACTGGCAGGGGCCCGTGCGGCTCCCCTCTTAAAGGGTTCCTCTGAAAACCCTGTTTAAATCACCCTCTTCCCTCAAACGTGTTTTAGTTATTATGTCTTCCACTAATACATTTTGGTTGGCTGGATTAGAGCTGAGATCCCTACTTAATCAAGCAAAATTAAGGAGCTTTTCCTGCAATTAACATATTGCGAGAAATACATCCAAAGCCAAACCAAAAGAAAACAAAACAAAAAATGGATCCAGCTCTGTCTGGCTCCTCAGATATGTTCTCTCTCGGACAGGCATTAGACGTCAGGTAAGTCTCCCCAGGACATGTAAAGAGCCAGTCAAAATCAGGCAAGACTGTAAATAGTTCATTTGGTTGGGTGGAGCGAATGGCGTCGTTAAGCTGTTGCCCACTTTCATGAGCAAAAGCTCCCAACGCTGTCTGCCCTTAATGGAACTAAATTAGTGAAGACCTTAGGTGTAGGAGGAAATAAAAGAAAGGAAATTTTTCCCCTTTCTCCTCCTTCAAGACCATCTGAAACTGACTCTTTAAAATTCCATGTTTTTAAGGGGAAAAAATTGAAAATAATAACGCTCAGCAGAATTAAAACCACTTAGCGTGCTCCGAGTACAGTGTGGTTCCTAGTTGCTCAACAGCTAGAAAATCAGAAGCTACAAAGAGAAAACGTTTATATACGTGTGGGGGGAGGGAGGTTCAGAATCATAATTAATCTGAATCGAAAGGAAGGTTCCATGTGGTCAGGGGAGGTCTGAGCCATAAGGAGAGGGAAACGTTCTGCCCGGCACTCGGACGATTGCACCCTCCCCTTTTTGGTTTAGTTATAAGGCATTAAAAATGTCAAAGTGGGGGGCGCCTGGGTGGCACAGTCGTTAAGCGTCTCCCTTCGGCTCAGGGTGTGATCCCGGCGTTCTGGGATCGAGCCCCACATCGGGCTCCTCCGCTGGGAGCCTGCTTCTTCCTCTCCCACTCCCCCTGCTTGTGTTCCCTCTCTCGCTGGCTGTCTCTCTCTGTCACATAAATAAATAAAATCTTTAAAAAAAAAAAATGTCAAAGTGGTTAGTAACAAGATGCCTGGTGGCTGAGCAGAGCCAGTGCTGGAGAGTGGCGGGGTGCATTGTTGCTGGAATTAGGATGACCTGGGGTAGGAAGGACATTCCCTGAAATCCGCTTCAGCTTCTGCTCACCGGAGAACTGGCTAATGGGAGAGGCAGCCAGTGGGCCATCACTCAGTGTGACAGCTGCCCTTGGATGTGGCCACCGGGCTTCCTGGCTCCATGCTTGTCCCGGTGGGACAGGCCAGAGCAGGCCATGGCGGTAAGTTGGTAAACTGCAGACGCAGGCCCCTGGGCTTTAGTTTCAGAGAGGGTTCTCATACTGAGAGCCCACTGCCTCCCCGGTGGAAGCTGGCCAAGTAGGTATGACCAGGTGCGTCTGAGCGCCTGGGCTGGAGGCCCCCTGCTGTCCGCTACAGGCAGGCCCGCGCTTCACTCCGCGATTTGGTTTTCCTTTGGTATCTTCCGGGTTACCTTGTGCCCCTGATACAACCACTCATGCACATTTTCTTACCTATAAAATGTGGTCCCCCTTACGTCTTTTTTTTGTTGTTGTTTTGAGAACTTAAGCTGCCTTCCTCCCTGCATTGAGACACAAGCATGTTGCCCTCATGTGTGTACTTAGCTGTTGTCTGTTACAGGGGAGCTGGAAAGCCGGTTCTGAAATGTTCTTTACTTGAGGAATCTGGAAGAAAACGTTGGTCCTCAAAGGAGGAAATGATGCCATGTTAAGAACATGAGACTCGTTCAGTGTTAACTAATGTGTTGGCATGATGGGCCTAGAAAAGAGGGGGGGGTTGAGTCACCTCCACTTGCTTCCTGTTGAGGCTTTTGCTACAACCAACAGTGCTTGTCACCATAAAAGCCACAAGTCCTCTGCCTCAGCCTCTGCCTTCCAGAGCTCAGGGTGCTGTCCACGTTTAAAACCTGCGACCCAGGGAAAGTGAGACCTAGAGAAAGAACATGCTTTGCCAGGCTCTTAAGTGGTAGTAGTGGTTGGACTTGAACTTGGATCTTCTCTTTATGCAATATGGTCTTTCTCCCTTTTGTCCCCTGCTTTGTACTTTAAAAAAACTGTAGAGAAAAACACAGTACTTCCAAAATGCTCTCTTGCTTGTATTAACTCCTTTAATTTCCTCTCTGAGCAAAGAAAACACTGTCAAACCAAAGTTTTGCTGTGTGGGTATCTATTTCTGGTTCTCTGCATTTCGCCTTTCCACTTTCATTCGCACAAAGAAGGCTGGACCGAGGCTGGAGGGAGGCTGGAAGAGTCAGGTGTGCTGGCCAAGGAGCAGTTTACGAGAAGGTGGTGGGGAGCCCCCAGGACTGCACATAAAAATTAATCACAGAAAAAGACATCATTAACAGCAGATCTCACAGAAGGTCCCAGGGTGACTATTATGTGAAATTAATTAGTACTTATTTAACTTCTTTTTTAATCACCTTCTCGGTACTATGAAAATTGTTCTAATTACTGACATCACTTGTTTGAAGTCATTATGGGTCATTATTTTCCATGTCACTGCACTCATGCTGTCCTATGCATGTGGATTTTGAAGAGAGCAGCCCCTTCACCTCCGTGGGTAGTTTTCTTGCATGGTAACATGTTTGGAAAAATGAAATAAGGTTGACAAAATCAAGGTCTCAAGGAAAGAAGATGTTGGAGTAACATAATTGAGTTACGCTGGGACCAGGTCACCAGGGGCCTGATGTCGCTTTTTTTAGCGCTTGTCCTCAGTGTAATGGGAAGACAACAAAGGTGTTTGTTTAAGCTTTTTATTCTGAATCATTTCAAACTTAGAGAAAAGTTAAAGAACAGTACAGCTAGCTTTCATATACCTTTCACTAAGAATTCCCGTTCAGATTTCATCACACTTGCCTCATCGCACTCTGTATTTATATCCATATTATTTTTTTTGCCGAAGCGTTTGTAGATAAGTTGCTGATGTGACGGTGAAGGACTCTTTCCTGTGTATCCCTGGTATAGTCGTCAAAATAAAGCCATTGACCTTGATGCGGGCTTCCCTTCCGATCCTCAGGGCCCATTAAAATGTTGCAGATTGTCCCTCTGATGTCCCTGGGAGATCTAGAGTCCAGTGGTCTCTCCCATCGGGGACAGTTACTCCTAGACATCACCTAGACGTTGTGGAAGATCCCACGCCTTTGACTTTATAGAACGACCCTCCGTTTGGGTCCGTCTGATGTGTGCTAGTGATTAGACTCAGACTGCAGCGCTGGCAGGAACACACCGTGATGTGACGTATCAAGCCCTTGCTGTTGACGTGTCCCATTACTCATGATGTTAACTTTGATCGCTTGATTAAGGCAGCCTTGCCAGCTTTCTCCTCTGAACTGTTTTTTCCTCTTAATAAGTATTAAAAGATATTTCGAGGCTAGATAAATATATTGTTTCTTATCAAGCATTCACTCACCAGTAGGTGCTTACTCACTAGATGCTTCTTCCTTGAAACAGTCATTACTATGGGGGTAGCCAAAGGCCAAGCGTGGAATTCCTTCATGCCTTATACATGTATTAGTTGGCAACCTACTTGAAGGAGGAGCTCTCCTTCTCCCCTATTCATTCATTCATTCATTCATTCATTCATTCATTCATTCATTCCTTTGGCTCAGTTTGAGTTCATGGATTCCTGATTTATTCCATGGGTTAAAATTACATTTTTGGCACCCAGGCTATCCCAGGCTTGGTCAGCAAGAGCCCCTTTGAGCTGGTTTTTTATTCTCTGAGCACATGTTACTTTCTAGCACAATAAGATGGTCCAGGCTCAGCCTGTCCTTTTCCTGCTCCACCCCTGGAATCAGAGCCGTACACGGAAGGGCTCTGAGCTGGAGAGTGGCCTGATCTGATTGGCATTTAAAAGATATTACTGTGGCTGCCCTTGAGAGCATTGAAGGGAGGGGTGAGAGCTGAATCAAGGAGGCCACTGGGGTCAGGGAGGCCGCTTCCCATCCCATGTGGATGGGAGGTGATCCGGAAGCTAGAACTGACAGAGCCTCATAGCGGGATGTAGGGGAAACAGGGAGGAGAATGGAGGTGTCCTTTCCTGAAATAAGAGAGGCAAGGAAGGGGATGAGCAGCTTTTGGCAGAAAGATCGCACGTTCCAGTTTGGACCTGGGAACTCGGGAATTCCGTGTCAGCCCAGCAACGAGGTGGAAGGCACGGGTAGACACAGGAGTCTGGAACTCAGGAGACAGGCCTGGCTGGAGACGCCCGTCTGAGAATGGTGAGGTTGCACCACACATTTGAGGGCCTGCTCTGGAGGATTTGAATCCAGTCCTTCTGGCTAGAATAGCTTGTCCTGCTCCCTTGCATTCTGCCTTGTTTTCGTTTTGCAGCTCTTGGCAAGCGCTTGGCATCTTCACACGGATTCCGAAGCTTCAGGGCAAGTTTTCTGAACTGGCCCTTGATCCATTAGCAAGAAGGAGGGGTGTGAACAGATTTCCTCTCTGCAGTACCCCAGGACCACCCAGCCCCAACAGACTGGGGAAGGTGTCCGCTGTAATCGCCACACATTTTTTGCATTGAGGGATTTGTCCTGCATGATGCAAATGTTAAGAGAAGAAGAAAGAACCTGTGTGTGTCTTTACATGCACATATACATGTGTGTGTACATGTGTGTGTATATATAGAGAGAGTACTTCAAAGGTTTGCTGTCAAAAAATACATGATCACAACCGTAAGATTGATAAGGGATTTTTGAAAACCGAATGTAGATAAAGAATCCATGATAAGGAGCCCACAATCCTGGCATTGCCACAGCCCATCAGATGGGTAAAAGGAACAGATTAGAAGAACACATACCAACCAAGGACGGCCAGAGTCAGAACTGCGGAGCAGATGCTTGCGCACACGCAGTGCTTTTGTCGCCCAAGACGTGCTCCTCAGACAGACCATAAGCAAGGGATCTGGCTTTCGTGCATTAAGTTCAGTCATCTTAGTAGATATGGATGTCATTTGTCTTGGCATTTTTGCTAATGTTTTTGGAGTTATATTTGCCTCTAAATCAGAAACAGCTGGTTTTACTGATGTTAATGGGGCCACTTTTAACTTTTGCTTTTGTCTGAGAAGCCAAGTTGGGAGCTTTCAGTGCCTCTTCCTTTAATTTGGATTTTAAATCTGGGACTGGCACTAATCATGACCTGGCATTGGGGGAGGCCGGCCAGAAAGCCGGGGCCACACCAAGCAGTGGCGTCCGAGGGGCGGTGGTCGTGTGGGGCACATGGTGGTGGCAGGGCGTGGTCATGTAGATTTCACCCCAGCAACTACTGTCCCAAGGCTTCCCTTATTATAACCTCCTTGGATCCTTGGCAGACAAGAAGAGGAGGTTTCCGGGTCCTCCTTTGCTCTGATTTTTTACATTTCCCATAGACCTATTTTTTCCATCAGGTCAGCATACCCTTCACTCCTTTTTTTTTTTTTTTTTTTTTTTTTTTTTTTTTTAAGGTGAGTAGGGTCTGGTTTCTAGAGTCAGTTTGGCTGGAGGATCTATGGAGAAAGGTACAGACAGTGCTCGGCTCTTTTCCTTTTTTTTAATTGAAGTAGAGTTGACACACAATGTTATATTAATTTGGAGTGTACAACATAGTGATTGGACAATTCTGTACGTTACTCAGTGTTCACCAGGATAAGGGTAGTTACCATCTGTCACCATACAGCATTATTACAATAGTATTGACTGTATTTCCTATGTTACTTTTCATCTCCGTGACTTATTTATTTTAGAACTGGAAGTTTATACCTCTTAAACCCCTTTACCTATTTCGCCCATTCCCCTACTCCCTCCCCTCTGGCCGCCACTAGTTTGTTCTCTGTATTTATGAGTCTGTTTGCTTTTTGCTTGTTTTGTTTTTAGATTCCACATATAAATGAAATATGGCACTCATTTTTGTCTGACTTATTCGCTTAGCATAATACCTTCTATCTCCACCCGTGTTGTCACAATGGCCAGATCTCATTCTTTTTCTGGTACAGTAATATTCCATCGTATAGATATACACCACATCTTCTTTATCCATTCATCTATCAATGGACACTTGGTTGCTTCCATATCTTGGCTATTGTAAATAATGCTGCAGTAAACATATGGGTGCATGCATCTTTTCTAATTAGTATTTTTGTTTTCTTTGGGCAAATACCCAGTGGTAGAATTATTGGATCATATAGTATTTCTATTTTTAATTTTTTGAGGAAACTCCATACTGTTTTCCACTGTGACTGTACCAGTTTACATTCCCACCAAGAGTACATGAGGGTTCCTTTTTCTCCACATCCTTGCTGGCGGTTGTTGTTTCTTATCTTTTTGATCCTATTCTTAATGAGAGATTCCCTTTTGGGCATACACATGCATGGATCCCATTTTGTGTCCTCCATACTAGACATGGCGGCTGTGTGGGACTCACGTGACTCTGTCCTTACACACCTTTCAGCAGCATTAGTAACAGCTGTTAGTAAAGCAGGGTTGTGGGGTCACAAAGGAGTAAGCTCGGCCTTGTTTTGGGGTGGCGCCCTCTCCAATAAGGAAGAATGTGTGTTCACGTCTCTATCAGCCACCATAGCTCTTGCAGAGCCGTGTAAAAATAGCAGTCGGCGGTCTGTCTGGTTGTTGCGATGCCTCTGAAAGCCTACCTTGAAAAAGTGTCCCCCCAAACGAGAGAGCAGAAGGGCTAGTTTGTAGCTAGTAAACACTCACCACAGTGAATACTTATCCCATGTGTTTGAGTGCCACACATAAATAATGCAACTTTGCTGGTCAGTCACACCAGTTTTATGCAAGCCAGAGGGACCACAGCTGCCAGACTGTGCTCCCTGTCCCACATTTGGTTAGCCAGGTGGTTGGTTGGGTGAGAGCCCCATGTGGTTACCCACCAACCCCTTCCTGGGTTACTGACTGTGTCTCAGAGGGAGAGACTCTGGAAGGTAGACAGAAGCTCTTACCAATGCTGAATTCCCCTTGGCCCCACCCATCACACACTCCATGCTTAGTGGGTTGTTTGGCTTTCTCAACGTCCTCAACGGATGTGAAGCCCAACACCGACTTCGGATGGGGGAAGTATATCTGATGGGTCAGAATTGCACCTGAAGGACTTTATATACCTTTTCTTTCCTCCTCCTAGTCTAAACACAGGGACGGGAAATTGTGGACACCAAAGAGTTGCATATTTAAATACAGCTGGACTATTTTTGCGCAATGGTGAAGAAATGGTTTTTTGTGCAAATGGTTTATATCTTTGCCATTTTGACCATGCTTATTTTATCTCTTCCATCTGTGAGCTCTAATAGCTCCTATTATGTATATAAATCTTGTAGAGCTCCCTAGATTCCACTTTGGAGGAACTGCTGGGCATTTCTCTCTCCCACACTATACCCTCCCTGAAGGCCAGTTTTGGACCTGAAGCACATCTTGATTTGTCACACTGCCGACCCTGAGCTGACCACAGTCCAGCACTGACGAATTGCCTGAAAGGAATGAATGAACACGTTTCTACTACATCAACTCTGGTCTGTGGTGAAAAGGCTATGGTGAGATGTTGTCAAGACGGGACGTGTACTGCACTTGAAATATCAGACGCTAGGTGCTTAGTGGGAATTTGGTTGACTTAGAGTATTGCGACGTAGCGCTCTATTTCTTTGGAAGTTATGAATAATTCAGAGCCCATGGGGGATACCTTTTATCTTTTCTGGCTTGTTGATTTCTGTGGAGTTATTGTGCTTAATAAAATATGAAAAAGAGGACAGAGGGCTCATCAGAATGTCAGCTCAACATTTTGTGGTTATTGTTTTAGTAACTATTCAGTTGCCTTAAATCCTAGACCCAGTAGGCCATTGAGGTAAAATATTAGGAGTATATCTAAACTGCTTATCAATTTCCTTGCTATTTTCTAAAATATTCTGGTATAATAAGGTTCTCTGCTTCCTAAGAAGATATAAATAAAGCCTCTATGGCACGTAATGGTGATGAGTTGGAAGTGAAGCTCCCCTCTGATCAGCCAGTATCTCCCTGGAACAAATAACCCCAGGAGCGCCCGGCTTTAGAACCCATGTAGGAAGTGTCTGGCTTTAAAATTATGGAGCCATTTCTGACACATAAGGCAAATGACATTGAAAAATGGTTGCCAAGTCATTTATATCGTTCGTACATCTATTCAAAAAACGTGGCACAGCACTCCCTTAGCACGCCCTTAGTTTTAAAGTGACTGCTAAGTGTTTTAGGACTTGTCACCAAGGATTTACGGTAAAACCACGGAGAAGTAGTTCTCAAACTTACTGATCTCAGGGTCCCTTTTACATTCTTAAAAACCGGTGAGAATGGCAGAATTTTTGTTCACATGTCTTGTATTTATGGATGTTTCCCACTGTAGAAATTAAAACCGAGGAGATTTTAAAATAATTATTAGTTCACTTGAAAATGACAATAATAGGGGCGCCTGGGTGGCTCAGTTGTTGAGCGTCTGCCTTCGGCTCAGGGCGTGATCCCAGCGTTCTGGGATCGAGCCCCACATCAGGCTCCTCCGCTGGGAGCCTGCTTCTTCCTCTCCCATCCCCCTGCTTGTGTTCCCTCGCTCGCTGGCTGTCTCCATCTCTGTCAAATAAATAAATAAAATCTTTAAAAAAAAAAAAAGAAAATGACAACAATAAATGCATTTCATTTTACCATAAAAATAGTAACTATGTTTCCCCAAACAATACAACTTGGTGAGAAGAGGGGCATTGTTTGAACTTTTACAAATCTCTTTAATGTCTGGCTGAATAGGAGGCAGATAAGACGCGTTAGTATCACCTAGGAAACTCCACTGTATACTCTTGAGAAAATGAGATTCAAAAAAGACAAACCATGGCTTAGTATTACTGTGAAAATAGTTTGACTCTGTGGACCCGCTGAAAAGGTATGAGCACCCCAGGGGTCATCAGCCCACACTTTGAAAATTGCTAATACAGAGCAATTTGTTGAGTCAGGATACTCTTGGACATAAGAACCCTGAGTCCGACTAAGAATCTATTTTCTGTGCCAAGATGCTGGCGGTCCCTGGTGAGGAAGTGTGTCATTCTGCCTGCCCACGCTGATGGGATCCTTTGGACAGACTTTCAACCTTCCCTCTGTATTAGGGACTAAACCTGACCTCCCGTCTGCTTAAGGTGGCTTAAGAAGACTTAGCTGCTCTTGTGTTCTTCACATACTTTCTTCTATGCTCTCCTCCCATTGCGGTGCTTTGGGAAACTCAGACGGTTCACCTGGTTCCCTGACCACTGACTACTGACATGTTCTGCTTCGTATGACACCTTTGCTCAACTGAGGTGACCTGGTACGCTGATCCCCACTGTGACACTACAATAAGAAGGAGAGCTCTTGAACGAACGGAACCCTAGTAAAACCCAATCCTCTGACCCTGCATCAGAGAAGAATTTAGGAAAGGGGAAGTTCCAAGTGCTTTGTGCTGTTGACTGAATACTCAACCCACAAGCAAGAGGTCATGCTTCCACTAGACTTAGAAACGGAAGGTGCTCTGTCCAGGAAGGACAATTGCCAACTTTGGGGATGAGGAGACTGCTGCTTAGACCAAGACTGTGTAAGTTCTAGAAGACCAGACCTGGGGCAGTGCTACAGAAGGAGACCTTGAGCTGTCTCCAGTTAAAACTGCTAACATCCTAACTGCTTGCCTAGGTGCTGACCCTGATATCTGCCCATTCCTGCCTCTTCACTGGCTGACTGCAGCCAGCGACACAACCCCCAGCCTGACTCCCCATTGTGGCCCTCCGCCCCCACATCAGTGTTCATAGCCAGCTCTTCCCCTTATGAATGGACAGTTTCCTTCCTCATTGCCTGGCATCGATCCCTGCTGTGTAACCACACGTTCACCTGGAACTTAGCTGTGCCATTAGTTAGGGCTGAAACATTGGAACTGGAGTGAGTAGTGTGACAAAGGGATTGAGACCAGAGAAAGGAGAGGAGAACAGTCGATCGGTACAAAGGATTCCTGTCCATCTTCTGCTTTTCTCCTTGGACGCTCCTGACACAGTTTGTCAAGAGCAGGCTACTCATGAGTCACTTGTTTACTGTGGGATTTCATTCCCCTCTCTGTAAGAAAACTACCAGGGAAGTAGAGCTGAGTTAATTTTCCTTTTATCCGGCCCCCTTCTGCTTTTCCCAGCAGGCTTTATCCCTATCAGCAGGCCCAGATATTTCCATCAAGGCGTCTCTTTGTCAGCAGTTTCAGACAGAGTTAACCTGGCATGTCAAGGTTAACACAGATGCTGTGGGCTTTCTCTCTGAAATATCATGTCCCAGCCTGAATGCAGGATGATTCGGTTACTCTACCAAACAGAATATACACTCTAAAATATTCAGAATTATTACAATGCCACAGATAAAGGCAAGAGAACATCTTGTAGCAGTATATCATCTTTATTCATCCATCCAGTCATTTACAAATAATTATTGAATGCTGTTATGTGTGAGACAATGATTGATACATCTGTAAACAAAACAGAACTAAAGATGCTTACTCTCATTATACTTACAGTCTACCCAGTAACCAGTCGTCATGTATCCAAAATTTTGGATGAAATAAATCTTTTCTCTAGATTCTCAGTGATCATACTGGTTGATGTGGTTTCTTATTTGCTGTTGGGGAGATGTCCAGGAAGTTGAGGTGAAGGAGGAAGATAGCACTTGTTCTCTTTGGTGACATAAGGCACACCAGTCTAAAGGAAAATCATTTACAGATTAATTTATTTTGTAACCAATGTAATATCTGGTTACTCAACAACAGTTGTTCCGGTCTTCTGTTAGGAGCACTGCAAAGTTGTGTACTCTGACCTAAAAGAGCAACTTCTTAGATAGTAAATATTTGTTTGCTGTGTGCTTGAAAAGACTATTTATTCTTCCATTATTGGATGCAATATTCCATATATGTCCATTATATCTGTACTGTTCAATTTAATATTTCATGACTAATTATTGTGTTGCCTAGTATTTCATTTATGAAACAAGATTTGTCAGAAATTTCTGACTGTGAAAGAGTAGTTGTCAGTTTCTCCTCACGGTTCTATGCTCTATATATTTTGAGGCTGAGTTGTTAGGTGCATATAAGTTCAGGATTATTTTCTCTTCCAGGTGAACTGAAACTTTTATCCACATTTTGTGACCCTCTCTTATTTCTCTTGTTACGTTTATTGCCTTAAAAATCTATCTGTCTGATATTAATAGAGGTACACCAGATTTCTTTTGTTAGTATTTACCTGGTATTTGTTTTTCCTCCTTTTACTTTGAAGTTTTCTGTTCTTACATTTTAGATATATTTCTTATAAACATAATTTGCTAGATTTTTAAAAATTGTGTCTGATCATTTTTTTTAAACTGGAGAGATTAGTCCATACATTTATTATGATTACTGAAATACTCTAATTTATTTTTAACCGTTCTATATTATACTTGGTATTTGTCCTACTTTTTGGTTTCTTTTCCTTCTGCCTTTTTTTTATTCTTCTTTTTCTCTTTATTATATATTCCCCAATCTGAATTTATAATCTTTTTTCCAAAGATTTTATTCTTAAGTACTCTCTGTACCCAACATAGGGCTCGAACTCACAACCCAGGATCAAGAGTTGGATTCGCTATAGACTGAGCCCTCCAGGCACCCCTGAATTTATAATTGTTATGCCTCTTGAATTACCCTAGTATTTTAACATGAATACTTAACAGAGTTCTATATTAATAATATTTTTCTTCTTCTCCCAAAACACAGGGAACTTAGAATGATTTATTACTTACATGCTACTGTTAACCAGTATTTTAGTTCCATCTTTTTTGCACCCTCAATTAGTCATTATTATTGTTGTTTTATAAAGTGCAGTATCTTTTCTGCCATCTCTTCTTGCCTCTCAGAACTCCCATCTGGAATAATTTCCCTTTGTCCGAATGATATCGTTTAATATTTAGTTTAGTGGGAGTTCGCTAATCAAAACTCCTTTTCTTCCTTCAACTGAAATATCTCTATTTCTATCTTAATTCTTAAAAGATATTTTTATGGGGTATATGGCTCTAGGGTGGTGGTTAAGTTCCCTCGGGACACTGAAGTTATTATTTTTGTGTTGTCTGGCTTCTGTTGTTACGTTTGCAAAGTCTGGAGCTAATCCAGTTGCTGTTCCTTTTTTAGGTGATCAATATTTGCTCTGGATTTAAGATCATCTCTTTGTTGCGGTGCCAGGCTGGCTCAGTTAGTGGAGCATGCGACTCTTGATCTCGGGGTTGTGAGTTTGAGCCCCACACTGGGTGTAGAGATTACTTTTCAAAAATTATCTCTTTTTCTTCGGTAATCTCCAATTTCATAGCAATTGTCTGTAGGAGTAGATACAGCTTTACTTACACTGCGTGGGGTTGTTAGGCATCCTGAATATAAACATTCATGTTTCTCATAAACTTTGGAAATTTTTCTTTTGAATATTTCCCGTTCCCTATTGTTCCAATATCTTTTACTAGAACTCCAGTTTGACATGTATTAGAACTCTGTTAGATTGCACTCTGTCCTCTGTGTCTCTTAAACTCCCTCTTATATTTACCATCTTTTTGTCTATTTTGCAATCTGGGTAATTTCTTCAGATCTGACTTAAACACTACTGAGCCTTGCTTTACTTGTGTCTCACCTTAATTTTAACAAGTCTATTGAGTTTCAAATTTTAAATTATTATATTTTTTCCTTTGTCAAAATTTCAAAATTGCTTGGTCTTTAAAAAAGAACAGTTCCTTGTTTCTTTTATTTTGAATCCTCCTGTTTATATCTTTAAACATATTAAACATACTTATTTTATGGTTTATGTGCGATCTTTCCAGTATCTGAAATCACTGTGAATCACTGTGATATCACTTCTCTTTCTATTGTTTCTGCAGAATCTTGTCCACAGTATCCTTTTTGCACATTCTGTGAGTACTGACTGGGCTTCTATTCCTTGAAACATGATCCGTAAAAATTTTTGAAGCCTCAGTTAGGGTTACTTTCCTCTGAGGAGGACTGGTATTTGTTCTGCTAAGTACCTGAGTACTCTCGACCTGAAATCATCTTAAATTCTCTCTTATGGATTTTCAGACCACACAGGTAGAATTTGGGCCTGAAACCTGTGTGAAGACCATCTTGTGGCTTCGACTATTTGGGAGAGACTGTTTTTCTCCTTGGAGTTGAAGAAGTCAAATTCTTTCCTGTCCCTTCTGTGTGAGCAGGTTTGCTTCTCTCCCATGTACACTGAACATAGCCTTCCTTTGAGATCTGAGCTTTACGCAAGGGTCTCATATGGGACCCCCCACCATGGACAGGGTTTCTCTCTTCTTTCTGCCCCTTTCCATGCACCATCCTCTCAAAGTTGTTAGTCACCAGGGTTCGCCTTCTGGGAAAATCTAGCTTCAGCTTGCTTTCTCTCAGGACCTCTACTTCCACTCTGTGTTTGGCCCGTACAAATTTACCAGCTCAGAAGCAATGCAAGTGTTTTCTGTTCTTCTATCTCTCACTTTTGGTTGACTTCATTAGGAGGTTTTCTAGGGTATCTGGAGGTAGAACCACATGATCATAAATGGTCTGTAGGCCAGAACACGTGAAGGCCAAGAGACCCCATTTTGTTTCTAGCAGATGCCACCATCTCTGCTAAGCTCCAAGGATGGCATTGATAGGCCTCATCTTCTTCCTTGTCCTTTGTGGTCAGCAGCCCCCCCCCCCAACTAGCACTACCATGCGAGGGGCTACACAGATACCAACAAGTGTGGCTGTGGCAAATGCCAATGCTTCAGACACCTCCAGGAGACAATTCTTGTGAGGAATTGGCCCTTCCCCTTTTTGCCTCTGAATTGAGCTGTGTGGCCTTTAGTGGCACCTTGGACTTTGGAAGAGTTAAGTCCTGTGTCATTCACCCTGGTGAGTCTCGGTGTCCTGCCACACTGCGCCAGGCATCCTGTTGCCTCCTCTCAACCCCATGCCCTAAGGCAGCCACCAGCAAACTACAGCCTGTGGGGTGCATCTCACCCATAGCCTGTTTTTGTAAATAAAGTTTTATTGGAACACAGCCATGCCCATTTGTATTTCTTTGGCTTCTTACATATCACGAGAACCCACCCACAACACTGAAAATATTTACTATCTGTCCCTTTGCAGAGTTTTCCAGCTCTGCTCCGTGGCCCTACACTAGGCTGCTCCCCCCCTCCTTCAGCTCTTCCCTGCAGTATCCTGGAGCCACGTGTTCCCTCCTCATTACGCACACGCATAGCCTTGCCAGCTCTGGCCTTGCTCCGCGGACAGCTCCCTCCTTTCCTCAGTCTGGTCAGCATTTGCCCTTTGAAACCTAGAAATGTATCTGTGCATGTTAAAAGAGAATTAATAACTTGTCCTAGGAAACCCTCACTTAATTAAGTTAGACACTTATGGTGTCCCTGCTCTATTAGGAACCTTCCTCCACCCTGGAGTAGGTCTTCAATGCCAGACTTTTTGCGGAAAGACAGGTACCTTGCCTCCATCCATTTAAATGTTCACTGCAAACACACATTTCAAGAAGCAGACATAGTCTTGGAATTAACAACAACAAACGTATGAAACAACACTTTAATAAAGTTAAGTAGTACTTAATGGCATCAGGGAAGCTCTCCTTTTAAAGCAATATCTTGAACACGGAAGAATTAATTTCTACTAAAGATGGTCAGCACTAAGCACGTCTGTCTTGCAGAAGAGGCTCGCTAGTATGCTTTCTCTAGCTGCAAGAGCACGGCCTCATGGTCAGGAGTGTGGACTATGGAGCTAGACTGCTTAGGTGCCGATCTCTACTCTGCCACTAACTGGTGATCCTGGACAAGGCACTTGGTTTCTCTGTGCCTCAGTTTCCCCACCTGGATAAAAGGGCCATGGGGTTACTAACATGATGCAATGAGATAAGATATTTTAAAGTACCTAGAACAATGCCTGGAGCCTAAGAAGCCTTCATGTTATTTAATCTTTCTGACCTTGTTTCCTCATCTATAAAATGGAAATCAAAATAACAAACTTTTATTTTGTTTGAGGAGTGACCATGATGGATTTAAAGCACCAAAACAGGACACACCATAGAAGCCAAATAAATGGTAGATAGATACCATCTTCTGGGGTTTCGTTAATATTCCATATTTTCCTTTCCCTGATGAGGCTCACCTTAATTTTTTAAAAGAAATGGTTTTTGGAAACATCTAGAACCTAGTGGCTATCCTCAGGATGGTGGGCTTTCAATGATTGCTTTAGGCTTGTTCTGTTGCTAAACACTTGATGAGAGGCCCAGAGAGGTTTGTGAGTATTCTCTTGTCTACCAACTCTACTTACCCCAGTACTCAGCCACCACTTCCAGGAAGCCTTCCCTGATCTCTAATCCTCACCACCTTGGTGCTTCTGTGGCTTCCTGTCATAACTATCTGTCTGCTGAGACAGGGAAGGAGTTATTCATCTGCATATCTGTTGTGACTGACAGCCTGTATTCCATGAGGTACCCAAGACCTACTGGTTCAGTGCATAAAAAAAATTAATAAATTAATTTAAAATCTCTTTGAGAATACACAATGAAGATATCTATCTTAAGAATCCTGCAGTATGGGGGCGCCTGGGTGGTACAGCGGTTAAAGCGTCTGCCTTCGGCTCAGGGCGTGATCCCGGCGTTACGGGATCGAGCCCCACATCAGGCTCCTCCGCTGTGAGCCTGCTTCTTTCTCTCCCGCTCCCCCTGCTTGTGTTCCCTCTCTCGCTGGCTGTCTGTATCTCTGTCAAATAAATAAATAAAATCTTTAAAAAAAAAAAAAAGAATCCTGCAGTATGGTTCATCTTCTCCACACGATATTAAATCTCATAAGAGTACTGTATAAATATATCCCCCCTTTTTTTAAACATGTCTCCAAATTGTGCAGTTAATGGAAACACGCACACAAAATAACACCCGTGGTATATGCCAGCTCAGCTATGTTGTCCTTTAAGAACTCTGTCTTCTCCTATTCTTTACATTTTGTTCAAACACCATGTTGCTTTTGAATGCCATCTCTAAAGGTATTTTAGAATGATGATATAATAACATGTTTAATTTCATAATAACTCAGTGGGGATTGTTGGATGAGTGGATTTGGTCTACACATAAGCAAGGCTGCCGGACCTATGCAATGGATTGCACGTGAGCTCAGAAACTCCCCCATCCCCGCCCCACCCCCACCACCCACCTTTCTATATGTTGTACCTGCTGTGTTACTCCTTGCTGGAACTATCTATAGTGTGATAGGGCTTAAGAAGGCCTTAAAGGCAGATAAAGGCTTCACATTTCAATGAACCTGAAAAATGGAAGGGGCTTCTGGTGGCTTTTTTGTTCAGAGGGCAGTTTTAAATATATAATCAAATCTAGGTTCTCAAGAAAGTAGAGATGAGTTGCAGAATGAGACCCACACAGTGGAATTAACCAAGATCAATTATATTTGAATTTGCCACATACTGAGCAACCTACATTGCATTGTACAGGCCAGAGGTATGGTCTCTGCTTCAGCGGAGAAACTGGGAATTCTTATACAGTAATTATGATTTTAAAAGAAAAAAATAAGAAGGAAAGCATGGGTTTCCTGCAAGCTCTCATGCAGCCCTGCGCTGTGGTCAGGGCAGGACACACCCAGAACCCAGGTGCTCTTCACCACAGGGTTTCTCGTGTCGTCCAGTTTGGGGTGCTGTGATGCTGGGTTTCAAGTCATAACCCCGAGAAGGGAAGGTGGACCTCCCGATGGGTCATTTGTTCATCACATTTGCATTTATGAAAAATGAGTGTGGAATCCTGGCCCTTTTAGCAGGTTGAAGAGAATTTTTTCATCATTTTTAGAATCAAAAGCTTAAGGACATATGCTATATACATACACTGGAATATTACTCAGCCCTCAAAAGGAAGGAATTTCTGACACCTGCTACAACATGGATGAAACTTGAAGATCGTATGTTAAGTAAAGGAAGCCAGGCACAAAAGGACAAATATTGCATGATTTCCACTAATATGAGGTCCCTAATGTGGTCATATTCATAGCAACAGAAAATAGAATAGTGGTTGCCAGGGGCCAGGTGGAGGGCGGATGAGGAGTTAATATTTAAATGGGCATAGAGTTTCAGTTTGGGAAGATGGAAAAGTTCTGGAGATGGATGGTAGTAATGATTGCACAACATTCCGAATGTGCTTAATGCCACTGAACTGTCCATTAAAAATGATTAAGATGGTAAAATTTTTTGGTGGTAATATATATTTTACAATTTTTTTAAAAAGCTTCAGCAGGNAGGATGCCTGAGTGGCTCAGTTGGTTAAGCATCTGCCTTCGGCTCAGGTCATGATCCCAGGGTCCTGGGATTAAGCTCTGCATGGGGCTCGCTGCTCAGGGGAGAGCCTCTTTCTCCCTCTCCCTCTGCCCCTCCCCCTCCGCTTGTGCTCTGTCTTATGCTTTCTCTGTCTCTCAAATAAATAAAATCTTAACAATATACATATATAAATAAAACAGTTTTTTAAAAGCTGAAGCACACACACAACACTAGGGGATCATGCCGATGTGATTGTGAAGCCTCATTATGTGTGCTCTCAGGGGCGGGACATGCTTACCTGAAATGCTCAGACACTGATGGCTCCTGGAAGCATACAGCTGGTTGAGACTTGAAGGAGTGGGCAGGGCTGCGTTCTGCTGGTTTTGCAGACGAGCTCATTAGCATTTTTATTTTTTTTTTAATTTTATTTTTTGAGAGAGAGAGCACGTGAGTGGGGGGCGGGGGGCAGAGAGAGAGGGAGAGAGAGAATCTCCAGCAGACTCCCCACTGAACGTGGAGCCCAGCGTGGGGCTCCATCTCACGACCCTGAAATCATGACCTGAGCCAAAATCAGGAGTCAGACGCTTAACTGGCTGTGCCACCCAGGCGCCCCGACTTTGGCGTTTTTAACAAAGATTTAAAGCTTATGAAATTTGCCAGTCAGGCTGATCTTAAGGCCCAGATTAAGCAGCATGTTCCTTTTTTACTTAAATGCAGAACAATAGCAGACGGCATAAAAGCTTTCCCAGGGCTGTTTCTCCCCTGAAGTAACAAAAAGGAAGATGGATGGGGAAAAGCTCTCCCATGGAATCAGATGCCGCAGAAAGCCAATTTCAAACCGCATGATGTGAGCGCACAGGGAAATGGCGTCAGGTGAAAACCGCGTGAAGCGCAGAGAGTTCTGAAGCGAGGGCTCTTACGCTATTTTTAGTATCAAAAATGCTGTGAGTCCTGTTATTCCCTTCCACTCCAGTGAATCAAATTATTTGCCTTTCTCCACATTTACCACCACTAATTGTTGTGTCTGACTAAATCAGAGCAGGTCTGCCTGCGAGGCAGCGGGCATCGGCGGAGAGCCCTACTTTGGGGTTACACGGGGGGGCCCCCCTGGTTCCGTTCTACCTTCCGCGTACCTGGCATTTGGAGCCACACACTGGGGCGACAAATGCACTTTTCGGCATTTCTCCAGGGGAGACAGGACGATCAGACATTTCGAACCAGAGCACGAGGCCGGTACCATGTTGAGGGACCAGAATGCATTGCGTGGAGCGGCGCAGCCACGGCTTCCCCCCCAACCCCCCCTCCCCGGGCCTGCGGTGACGGGCTAATTCCGCGGCTCTCCAGACTCGTTCGGCGTGCTGTCGGCGCTGCCCTCACTTCTGATCGGCCCCCCGGGGATGCTGAAATAGGGTGTCAGCCCCTTGCTTCCAGACCCAGCCTTCCCAACGAGGCCATGCATCAGTATCTCTGAGGGGCCCAGGGGTCTGTATTTTAGGGGCTCTCCAAGTAACTGCTGCCCAGCCAGGCTTGAGAAGCACGGCCTTAACCGATTATTTTTCCATCAGTGGTAGGGCGAAAAGAGCTCAGATGTGACCGTGGTGCATGGTGAGTGGAGACGGAAGTAGCTGGAGGCCAGACTGCCGTCCCTTGCTAGCAGTCGTGGTGGGCATGCTGGCGCCGGCAGCACGGGTCTTTCAGGAAAGCTACGCCTCGCTAAAAACCATCTCTTTGGCCATCTCACCTTCCCCGGGAAGACACAGCAGAACAGGCCACAGGGCGTTGCATGCTGAGCTCCTAAAGAAGGCATTGAGCCCGGGGGGGCTCCGCCTGCCCTGACTTCTTACCCCGGACGTGCAGGTGGAGGTGGTCCCCTGCTCTCAGGTGCTCGGGGGAGAAGTGCTGTGAAGAGTGGAACTGCAGCAGCCACAAAGAGGCAGGTGACCCCAGTGACCAGAGAGAGGACAGACAAGGGAGAGAAAGCTGGTAGAAGAACCAAAGAGGTCTGGTGTTCCGAGGCACTTCACTTTGCACATGGTCCACTCATCAGGGGCCCCCTCCCTGAAACTCATTGATCATGCTCGTGGGGGGAGTCTGAGCCATGGGAAGAGGTGATAGTTACGTTCACCTCGCTCTGTTGAGGCTGGCAGGCGTGTGAGATCCATATAGGAGTTGTTCCATCCAAAATGGATAAAATAAGAAAGCTTTCTCGAACGATTTGTTTTTGAGAAGAACTTGTCTTCCTACAGGGCTGAGCTACTTGAGGACTGGCCCAGTAATTTCACTGGTATTCACCAGCCTCCCCTTCCCTTAGGTGGGCTCTGCAGCCCCCCTCCAGGCTTCCATGGGGACTCTTTCATTTGAGATTATCTGTGAGTATTGTCACACCCATTTTATATAGCCCCCCACACACATTTTCTGATACTTTTGCATGCTGCAGTTATCATTCCAACCTTCAGTGGCAAATTACATGTGACACAAATCTTGGTTCAAGCAGCTCTTCCTGGCCTATCTTCTTAAGGAGCCCATCATTTTGCTAAAATGCAGCTTTATCTTCAATTGATGAACTCTTTTGATTTCATTCCATGAACTATCTCGTAAGAACCATACAATACCAGGGACAATGAAATATAAAATTTTCCTATATGTGGTGGACATTAGTGGAATGTGTTAAAAACTCATAACAGACTAATGACTTAATAAATACCTTGTATTATAGCCAAATCAAGAATGCTTGTGCTTGTAGGCCCTCTGGACTCCCCATTGATTGCAAGAAGTGATGAGAAGTCAGAGTTACCCGATGGCCACGGAAGCTTCCTTGGCAACAGCTGAGCCGGGCTGCCTGGGGCAGAGGACTGCCTCCAGGAACCGGCCCAGTGCATGGGGCCAGGCAAGGGTCAATGGCCACCTGGCTCCAGCCTCTAGGGAAGGCTGGGCAGGAGGAAGAGGAATCTAGAAGAGTGTCCCAGGAGCTCAGGAAAGAGATAGGAGCAGAGGAGACACTATTCCCCGATTTCCATATCTAATCAAGAAGGCTACAGGCCAAGAGGAGACAGGATCACCCGAACACAAGGGGCGTGCTTTGGAATAGCTGAAAGCTGGAAAGCCGCCGTTCGCCTTTCCAATGTTGAGTAAAAGCGTGAGAGAATTTCACAGCAACAAGCTACCTGTAAAACTGACGGAAGAAGAAGAAAGGCACAGAGTACTTTGGCTGCTTTGAAACGAAAGATGGCTTTAGCCTCGTCGGCCATGGCCTTGTGTGGTCATTAGGCTCAATAAGAATATACACTCTCGGTTATCTGCCGGCCGAATCGAGGTCACTTCCCTGTTTTGGTGGCAAGAAAGTTGGCTAATTTGGTTGGTGTTGATTTTGTAGATTCTCATTGATACCCAGCTGTAAGGGAGTGATGTTTACTTGTTTATAATGGGTCCAAGTTCAAATAATATAACCTGGGCTTTAAATGTTACCACTGATTTTTTTTTTAAGGTATCTGTAAATTATTTAGGATAAAATGTCTTCTAAATCTTTTCACGAAAGTGCAGTAGGAAATCTCTCTGGGGCACATACTGGTAGAGAGGAATAATTTGCTTCACATAGTATTTAAATATTCAAGACTTGGTGGATCATATTTTCTCTTTTCTTCCAAATCTCTGAGATTTAGAGGTGACCCATGGGAGGCATTTGACTTCAAATCCAGGGCTGTAATTATGTCCTTGGAGTCAGCTTTCCCTGACTCCTCACTCCCAAATTCGGTACGGCCTGGCCACTATGAGCACCTCTCTCTAGAAATGCAGGAGCCAAGCTAATCAGGACAAGAATATCCTGCTTCTAGAAAATATCCTTCTCTAGAAATGCGGGAGCCAAGCTAATCAGGACAAGAATATCCTGCTGAACTCTTTGCAAAAGACTTTTACATTTTTTAGGTTAAGAATAATCATAAACAAGGAGCAAGGTGTGTGCTACAGCAGCTTAGAGTAAGAGGCCACTGACTATGCCTGAGTGAGCCAGCTTTGGGGGGCCACTGGCCACCTGTGGTCACGAGCTCTAGTCCAGACACAACAGGGCGCACTCCACTTACTCCCAAAGACAGCATTTCAGGAGGCTCCTTGACGATCAAGTGGAGGGGGCAACTGAGGATATTTGGCCTGAAACAGGTCTGTGGGGGGACAAGATCACCTTTCTCAGATTCTTGAGAGCTGATTTCATCCCTGGAATGGCTTTTATAAAAAGAAAAAAAAAATGTTAGCGGAAAATAACAAGGCTATGGAGAGATTGGAACCCCCGTATATTGTTGTAAACTGATACAGCTGCTGTGGAAAAGTTTGGTGGTTCCCCGAACAGTTAGACATGGACTTAGCATATGACCCAGCAGCTCCACCCCTGTGTAGACACCCAGGAGAAATGAAAACATGTGTCCACACAGAAACTTACACCCACGTCCGTAGCAGCATTGTTCACAGCAGCCAAAAGGTGGGAGCCGCCCAAGTGTTCATGAATGGATGAATGAATAAACAAAATGTGGTATAAACATATAATGGACTAGTATGAGCCCTTAAAAGGGAAGGGAATTCTGAAACAGGCGCCCACATGAATGAACCTTGAAAACATTTCATTTATGGGAGAAGCCCAAGACAAAAGTGCTGCATGATTCCTTTTATATCCTATATCCAGAACGAGCAAATGCATCGAGACGGAAAGGGGATTGAAGGGGAAAGGAGAGCAATGACTTACTGGGTACAGGGGGTTTCTCCGAGGTGATGAAAAAGTTTTGGATCTAGAGACAGGGGGTGGTTGCACAGCCTTGTGACTGTGATAAGCACCAGTGAACTTACACTTTAAAATGGTTAATTACATGTTAAGTGAATTGCACTTCAATTTTTAAAACTAGCAAAAATCTAGTAGTTTTTTTAAGATTTTATTTATTTGAGACAGAGAGAGAGCACAAGCGGGGAGGGGGGAGGGGGAGGGGCAGAGGGAGAGGGAGAAGCAGGCTCCCCGCTGAGCAGGGGGCCTGATGCAGGGCTCGATCCCAGGACCCTGAGATCATGACCTGAGCCAAAGGCAGACACTTAACCGACTGAGCCACCCAGGTGCCCCTAAAAATAGAAATAATCTAATCTGAATGCTGTCATTCTGGATAGCCCCTAGACACATAGCAAGAAGAAATGAATAGAAGCTCCGGGGCGGGGGTGGGGGCAGTGGTATTTTGGCTCAGTAGGGAGAATTTTCTAATGAGTTCAACTGACAGGAAGTGGAAGAGGCTGCTAGAGACAGGAGCATGTCCCCTCGCCCCCTCCACGGAGGAGACTTAGCGCGCACTCGATGGGGTGTCGTGGCTGGCATGCAAGCTATGGCAGGGCTTCTCCACCCTGGGCACATCCAGAAAAAGGCTCCCGGGTGTCCATCTGCCGTAGGTGGAAGAGCTGACCTCTGGCATCCCTCCCGCCACCCCTCCACCCCAACAGGTACTTCTGTCTTCATCGGTGGTGCCTTGCGCGTCCTGCGATCCTCTCTGCGCAGTGTGAGCAGTGCACCTGCCACTCCAGGGGCTCCCAGGTGCTGGTTAGAAATGCAGGATCTCAGCCCCTCCCCAGACCACACCAGATCAGAATCCGCCCTTCAGCAAGATCCCAGGGGGATGCGTACGTTTGGGTGTGCCAAACACTGCCGTAGACCTTGATTTACGAAACACTTGGAACTGCTCTTTTCATCTTATCTCCTGAACAGTTGAGAGTAGCCACCTCGGCAGGTGACACGTTGTCACTGTTTGCCGGAAGAGGAAGTTGAGGCCCCGAAGGCTTCACTCACTCCAGGTGCTGCTAGCAGTGCCAGTCTCATGGTGCCTAATCTAGGGCTTCCTCCACTGGGCCCTGGAGCCTGTTCCTTTCATGTCTGACTGCCTACCCACCTCCCTCCAGCCACCCGCGATGCCTTGCCCCCAGCCCAGGCTGAGTCAATAGTTGATGTGCTAAGGAAGAAAAGACAAAAGATGGTGGAAATGCAGGGCCCCCTCTGAGAGCATCAGACTCTCAGGTGCCAAACGTACCTGAGCTTCCCTGGGCGCGCTTCTGTTTCCGGACCTCAGTTCAGACTTGGTGCAGTATTCTGTGTTGTGATGGGGGGACCACGCCGAAGACGGTCCTGGTGAGAGTGGGAACAATGATGAAGATACGTGGCAGCTCCCCCAGAGGTGGGGAAGGGTGGAGGCCACACAGGGATGCCCAAGGGAAGGCACCCTTGGAGGGGGAGCTGGAGGAACCCATGGTTTCCATTGTGCTGGAGTGGGGAGCCAAGGAGCAGGTCCAGCATCCACCTTCTAAGTATAATACTCCTGGTTTGGGAAGTGTTGTTACTTGCACGACCAGCCAACAACAATGAAACATTTTCAGGGTGTGTGACCTTAACCTCACTCTGCCCTGGATTCCTCATTAGTAAAGTGGGCAGCAGGCCTGTGGAGCCCAAGATGGAAGGGAAGAAGTCCACGGCCTGGGTGATGGGCCAGCTGAGGGCCCCAGGTCTCTTTCCTGCGGAGCTTGCTAAAGAGTCTCGGTGACCCTACAGGGCCACACCACAATGTGATGAGAAAGGAAAGCATGGCTGGGAGAGGGAAGGTTCGGGAGAAAGCCATGCTGGCCACTGAGGGGTCACCACGCTTCTCGAATGTACTCCTGACACTTCAAGTGCGTTGCCCCAAACATGTGAATTGGCAGCAGGGCTTATTTGCCAAGTTACCCTTTGAAAGTCGACAGGCTCTGGGTGTTGCAATGCTTGGTAAAACCGACAGTTGGAAGATCAATCGATAGAATAAGCAATAAACAACAGGCAGGGTCTGAAATCTCTGAGTCCTGGCTTTCTCATCCCAGCGTCGGTGGCATCCAGCATAAACAAGCAGAGGGACAGAACGGGGTCTCAGTTCTCCACACCTGGGAGGTGTTGGTGCAGGGTACTTGCCCAGCTGGATGGACCCCCGGGAGGAGGGGCCTGGAGTGAGTGGAGGCCCTATCCCCAACCTTGGGGCTTTATGCTGGGGGGTTCCTCACTGCTCAGCACTCCTACTGTCGTTTGCCGGTCCCTTGCTCTTGAAAACCTTTTCTTTTGCAATAATTATAGATTCAAAAGAAGTTGCAAAGCAGTCATGTTCCATGTACCCATCACCCAGTTCCCCCAGCACCTATGTCTTAGCACCAGGAAATGGACGTTGGTACCGTGTGTGTCCAGCACTGTTATGTTAGCCTATACGTAGCTTGCTGTAACCACCATCACTCGTTCCCTTGAATTTTTAGAAAATAGCTGCGGATCCTCACAAACTCCATGAGGACTGATTCCCTGATGCTTTCCTGATGGCAGGAAGGGGCTGCCCTGCATCCCAAATGGGGGAGGCATGGTTCACAGTGTGTTCTAGAACCATGTGACCCAGCGACCCTCTGTCTCGCCTATATGAAACACACGCACATACACACTCTCATACTTTCTCTCTGGAAGCTTGGAACTGTGGCACAGACAGTTCCTATGTCCTGTTCCCTCTTTAGCTGGGCAAGGGAAGGGGCCTGTTCTGTTTATCTGAATTCGTTTTTAAAGGAGAAATCAGCATGAAAGTCTTGGAAGTAGAAGTTGCTTTCATCTGTAAGAAAAGAAAACCAGCCTAGCCGACGGGAAATCACTTGGGGTCATGTGTGCCCTACACTTGCAAGCACAGCTATGCATCCCACAGGACACCAGAGTCTGCAATGGACTGGAATCGAAACAACTAGAGGAAGAATTTGCATCCAGAAACCACAGCACAGACAACCCACAAGTATTGCCATTTTCCTTAATACCAACTTTCAAATAGAAGGGTTATTTTTTTTTTTTTAACTGACCACAGTCCAAAAAACAAAGGACTTGCTGGGATCCACCAGAGCTGGATGCTGTCATCAGTGCCTGTGTTTATGCCAGGCCATCGGCAAACTTGGTCACAGATGGTGCAAGCAAGGTCCTACAGGGTCGGAATGGGTTCATATTCTAGTCCTCCCCAGCCGAGAGCATCAGCACCTGACAGAAGACTGGAAGTCATGTCCTGGACCTGTGTCTGACTCATTTGCAGAGAGACATGTCAGAGCCATGCACCGTGGCAGCACAGACCTGAACGTCCGGTAGCCACGTGCTCCAGGATATTAAGGATTTAGGTACCCACGGTTAAGATAGCACAAATGGCCCTGTTTCGTCACCATGGCACAGTCATGGGACAATGCTGTGCTGTAACTGGGCTTTCTACTCTAGTGGGTTCTTATCACCCTTCCTCACCTTGCCTCCTTATCACCTGTATGGACACCTGTGCAGACACCTGTGCAGGTAATTCTTACCTAGAATAGAACATGGGCTAAATGACCAGATTCAAACAGTTACAAGATCTCATTTTTATATGACATTTCATAGTTGACAATGTTATTTCTTATTTTAACCCGAGGAAGAATCCACAGTCCAGAAACAGTAGGTGATTCTCAAAGTCACCCGGCTGGTCTGTGACGGAGGGAAACCCTGCAGTCCACATCTTCGGATTACACCTTCCCAATGATGAGACCCCATCACATAGAGCAGTCTTCCTGTCTCTCCGCTGAAGGGTGGTATGCAGCCTTGAGGCCTTTTGTGAATTTGCAGAAAGAAGAGTAGCTCCTACCATGGGGAGCCCAGTTTTGGCCTCCTATCTCCTCGTCCTGCCCCTTAAAAGTCCCCCACGGGCAGAACAGGTGCTTGAGAGAACTTGACCCTGGTTCTGAATTCTGGTTTCCAAACCCAGATCTGTGGCTACAGCTCCATGGGTCATTGTTCAAGCTGCTTGCTCGTGCATGAAACCACTCTATTTTTTAGCATTTTAAAGTTTCTATGAGGCTGTTCTTCCTGAATTCAGTCCCTTCCTCTTTGTGTAAACCCAAGTCACACTCTCAGTCTTCTCCTCCTGGCCATACAAGGGCACTTAGGAGCTTATCAGAAAGCAAACCAAGATAAGAGACAACAGAAAGAGGAAAGCATATGCTTTGTACAACTCACCCTGATCCCCTCTCTGATGTGGGGGTGTTCTTCCTGCCCCTGGGATTCTTGGCCTCACGGTGGTGTAAATCTTACTGTTGCCATCTTACCATGTTGCCATGCAACAACATATGGGAGCACCACGTGTGTGAGCACACACGCGTGTACACACACACACACACACTGTTAAAACCTCACTTGTGATCATGGCTAAGAAAGACTATGTTGTTGTTATAATTTTTATAACCTCCAAATGTTCTCAAGTATAGGGCCAGAGACAGACCAACTCCCCAGAGGGGGCTGGCCTGGTGTTGTTCTTACATAGTCGTGAACTTGGCTTCTACTCTGGAGCAAGGCAGAATAAACACTTTAAACCACGTGAAGGAGGAAGAAATCTCAAATGAGTAATGTAGTGAGAGTGTCGGTAAAGAAGAGAGAAAATATTTCTAGGAGAAAGAGGATGGACTTAATTCTTACTGTTGTTTTATTTTTCAAAACTATATGTATATTTGATTTTATGTATATACACATGTATAATATCCATATAATAGAGTTTGACTTTACTTAATGAGAAGTGGTCTGAGATCCTTTACCTTTTTATATTTAATGAAAGAAAGAATGAATTGCAGCGAATGTGCATTGCTTCTCCCTTAGAAAACAATGAGAAAATCTGTAAATGTTTTCATTCAAACCAGACATCTCCTTTTGTTTTATTTATTTGTCTGTTGGCTTCCTTTTCCTTCAAACAAGTTCACAAAAATGAAATTTATGTGTTTACGTTTACAACATCCAAAAATGTTAGTGTGACCTTGGAATGATTATTTAGTTTTGTTCTAAAGAATCGGATCGTTTTTTCTTAGACTCGAGAATTTAGCGTACTCTGGGGATTGAAAACTGCATGATTTAATTTAGGTAAAGATAAGAAGGTAACACCACTAAATATACAGAATTACTTAGTTAACTAAGCAAGTGAATCTTTGAGATGGTGCGGCTGCACTGAATTAATAATGAAGAGTAGATTTGACTAATGTGCACTCAGTGTATTTGAACAGTACTTCACTTCCAACTTCGCTAAATATGGCTAAAAATGTAAAATTAATTATTTAAAACCATCGAAGGAATCCAACCTTCCCCCAATTTTACCCCGAATTACAAAGTTAAAAAAAATTGCAGTTAGTTGTGGCCCTAATGGAAAGCAGGTGCACGATACTCTGTTAAGCAGACTAATTGGAGGTGATGAGCTTTGCGTTGCAGAAGGATCATTAGTGAGGGTGGGATTCTGCACTCCTCCAGCGCGTGGGCCCTGAGCCACTCACACATTTAAAGTATGATTCAGTTCACAGAAATGTTGTTTATCACCAGCTCTTCAGGAAAATACTGTTATGCAAGCTCAAGTCCCTGCATACAGGAACCTTTTGGATTGCAAGGGACGTTTAAAAGGACTTGCTTTGTAGGTTTCCTGGTAGCTGGTAAATATCTCTACAATTTAAAAATAAAGCTAATTGATGTCCGTGATTAGTGTCTGTTATTTAAATGTGGAATGGCACCTTTTGAATGGTTCCTCGGATTGCTGTAGTAACAGCCGCCTGAGCTAACGTCGTCCAGCTCACGTTTGAGGTGCTTTACAAGCATTGTGTCCTTAAATCTCAGCTGCTCTGTGAAGGTGAGAAACTGAGGCAGAGAGAGGCGCAGTGGCTTGCCTGAGGTCACTCAGCTTGTGAAATGTCAGAGCTGGATTTTAATGCAGGGTCTTCGGGCGTTGTTGCCACCTTGCCTGCGGGTCCTCATCCGTCCAGGGCACAGCTGGGTGCTAAGTGAATGTGTGAACCAAGGCTCACGGCCTGGAGGAAGAAGGAAGGAAGGACTCACTTGCAAAGGCCGAGGCATGCCCTTTCTAAAGCCTTTTTGTTCTTGAAAATGCTAAAGAGAAAATTTTTCAGATAAGGTTGTTTCTGAAAGGGGGTGGGCGAACATTCTCAAAGTCGTGGGGTTTCAGGTCTGAATGTCTCTAGAAGGTTTATTGACAAGACCTTGTGATAGCTTTCTCAAACTGAGATACAGAGGAAACAATGTCAAGCATTTTAGAAGAAGGCCTTCTAAAAATTTTACGTATCTGCATTTACAGATCCTGTCACCGCAGCCTGGCCTGGGACACAGGCCACCGCTCTGTTGAGAAAGTCCTCTGGGACCCACCCCCCAGACTAACTGTCTGTTCCTGCTCCGGGGACACCAGTGAGCTATTTGAGGGGTCCTGTCCCTCCTGGGAGTCGTGGGGAACAGGCCCCGCTCCCCCCCCGCCCTCAGGACCCCAGCATCAGCCTCCGGGTTTGTGCTGGGCCCTCCTGAGAAAACTGGATTTCAGACATCAGCTCCTGGAAGTAGGTTAGATCACCTGGGCCTCGGGGGAATTTCCCTCATCGTATCTGGTGCTTTGTCCAGCTTCTGAGACCAAGAGGCGCAGAGGGGTGGTTTTTCTGTCTGGGCAGCTGCAGGCTGGACCAAACATGGGGAGCATAGCAGTGGTACAGCGCCCCCTCTCCAGCACGGGGGCCTGGGCCCGCTGGTCCTGGCGCTGCCCGCCCTAATCTGTCCTTGCCCCCTGCAAGCATCTGGTGGTCACCGGGAGCATGGGAGTGTTGGCGGGAAGACGCAGCAGGTGGAGGAAACGCCCCCCTCCCTGAGCCAGGCGGCAGCGCCACCGTTGGCCACCGTGTTCTTGCCAGTTGTCAGGACAGTGCACCTGGGCAGGTGAAACAGCTTATTTCACTACAATAAAGACACGGATTGATTTGTTTTTTGAAGACAGGAAAATGGCAGTGGGTGTCAGTGCACGCTGTCCTTTTTATGCAGCTGTTTTTGTTTTTTTTTTTTTTTAAAGAACGAACTCTCCAGCTTTCTTTAACTTCTCATTATCTGGGTCCCCCGGCTGCCCCCTGGAGGCTGGCCCAAGCCACCCAGCCTGGGCTGCGAGCCCACGCGCCCCTCTCTCCCCGGCAGCGGCACATCGGCGGTTCATCGCGGTGCTCGGTGCTGCTGAGCTGACCTACTTTTCCTGTTTGCCCACAGCAGGCTAAGCCTGTTTAGCGCTGTCCAGAGGGGCTGGGCAGAGCAAGGAGCTTTCCGAGTCGTACAGATGGCAGTCTTCTGGGCAAACGTGGTTTAATCTGTTTGCCCTGTTTTCCATTAGTCTAAAAGGTTAGGGCCCAGCACCCAAGGTGACGCGGGGACAGGGTCCAAGTGCAGGGCATCCTGTGTCCCAGTTCAGCCCGTCTCCTGGAGATCCTGCGGCATGGTCACTGACTGCTGGGAACCAAGGCTTCTCTCCAAACTTTAAAAACAGATTTCTAAATGGAAGCTCTTCGGCCCCAGATCTCCTTACTGGGAACCTCCACTGGGCCCCAGGAACCTCTGCTGGCTAAGATGCAGAGAACCGAGGGAACTACCTGCTAGTGTGTGTGTGTGTGTGTGTGTGTGTGTGTGTGTGTGTGTGTGTGTGGCGGGGGCTGGGTGGCACGGGGGTGACCGGTGAAGGCCAAGGCCCCGCATAAACAAGCAGAGGTGAGGACAGCAGAGGTGGGGGCGGGAGTAGGGGTGCTTCCCTGACCCTGGATGGGACCAGGGCTGGAGGGATGAAGAGGATGGTGTTGCCAGTGTAGATGTCAGGGAACAGGGATGGAGGAGGGGGCAGTGTGACTGGGGGTGGCAGCCGGTCACCCAGGGCTGAGCCTGGATGCCGTGCTCTGGCACGTGGAGTGTGTCCTCTGAGCCGAGGGGAGTGTGCACGACTAGGTGTGCATACCCCCCCAACACATAACACACACTTACCGCTTTTATTCCTTGCTGAAATCTTGCTGCGTTGCTGCTTGTGGGCGTAGGATAGTGTCTGTTAGAGTCGTTCAGGGAAAAAACTCGTGGGATCAGATCGGCATGATTAAATAAGCTGCCATATGAGAAAGCCAGAAGCTAGTGCTTTATCTTTCTCTCGAACTCCTCCTATTTGTGCGTAGCAGAATGCCTTGTGAAAGGTGTCCTGGGCCTGCCCTTCCCGACGGCAAAGCCTGACTGAACAGTCCTCACCGTGGGGCTTGGGTCCGAAACTGTCCTGGACATCCTGAAGCCACCACCCCCCAGGGAGAGTTGGGCCAGAGGGCGTTTCCCGGGGTCACTTCATGGGACATGTAGGAGACGAGAGATGGCAGTCTTTGTTTTAAAAAAGAAAAAATAGACTTCTCCTACTTTCTCTCGCAGTTTCTTCAGTGTTATCAGGCCAGACGGGAGGAGAGAGATCTTCTAAACTACCTTGCATTTACAACATGAATATCTGAATGTACAAAATGGGGAAACTGGAGGTCTCTAGTCCTGCCAGGGCAAAACCCAAGTGGCCTTCAAATGGTGTGAAAGGTGGGCCTTTTTGGACATGCTGACAACTCTCCACCCGCTTGATGAACAAGCCTGTCTCGGGCAGTGATTCCCTCACTGTCGGCTGAGGTCTTCCTGCTGGAAGTGCTTGGAGCCTCTTCTCTCAGGTGGGCTGGGGGCTTCTTGGGCTGTGTGTGTGTAGGGCAGGCCTTCCTTCAGACTCCGCGTGTGCACGGGGCTGTGTGTTTCTGGAGGGGAAAATGGAAGGCAGGTATCCAACAAGGGAGGGAAGGACCCGCGTCTATGTTGGAAATCACCCTCCCTCCAAAGCTGGTGGGGCATCCAGAAATGGGACTATTTCTGCAGAACGTTCCTGCCTTACATCTTATGAAGGCAGCTGTTCACTGGCCGGGGCACCCCTTTTCCTTCTGCCCTCGCCTAGTCAGGGGCTGCTTTCCGTGGGTGGGCTGGACCTCTCCTCGGCGCCCCCTCGCCAGGCCCCTGGTGGCATCCGGGACTATGGCTCAGTCTGTGCACTGCGTGCCCGCAGAGGCACCCGTGGGGTGAGGCACCCACGAGAGGAGGGGTGACTTTTAGCAGGCAGAGCAACGCTGCCCAAGGCACGAGGCCACCCTCTGCTCCGACAGGTCTGGGTGTCAGTCGTCAAGGCCCGTTTCCCGACCATGGGCATCAGATACAACCAGACTCATGTCAGGGTCTTGCAGCGTGAAGAGGGCTCCCGTGGCCTCTTACAAGCCCCTGGCCTTGGCAGGAGCTCCCTGGCTTTTCACAGAGAGCAGACTGCATTCCCCACTAACACTGTAAAGAAAAGAAAAATCTTTCAACCAGAGGAGAGGGAAGACGACCCAAAATAAGGCCGTTTGTACCAGCGAGGTGTGTGACATTAGGTGTGCAGCTCTGAAGGTCGTGGCCTGCTCTCCCCGCAGTCAGGCTTCCGACTGCTGTGCTGTGAAAAAGGTGGCGATTCACCTTTCTTGCTCACCATCCCCTGCTAAGTGCTTTACAGGGGTGAGCTGCCCTCCTGGGTCCCACTTGGATGAGGGAATGTGGGCATCACCCCGAGTTTGCAGTGAGGTAGTCCTTCCCGAGCCTCTGTCCGGGCCGCCACGCTCAGTGAAGGGCAGGAGGCCGAGGATAGTCAAACCTAGATCCTGTCAGCTCCCAGATTAATTTTGTTGCCTCCCACAGTTAGCAGTTCGCAGGAGACAGCCCACATTTTTATTAAACGTTATTTGAAGCTCTGCTGTGAAACCCCAAATTTCGCGGCCTGGGTGTCCAACACAGGCCTGACCTCTTATTTCAAGGCCATCTTTTCCTTTGGCTCTCCTTGCAGACTTGAGCACAAGGAGGATGCGTGTTCCCGGGCCGGAAGCAGCACGAGCACCAACGGTTACGTGGAGGGGAGATGCTGGCGGGAGTGGGGTTTGATGGATTCATTTCAGCTTGTCGGTGGCAGCTGACAAGCGGTTCCCAACAAAGGCTTTCACTGACTCAGCTCTGAGCATGACTCATAAATCTCCTCTTCCCCTCTTGCTGATTTTTACGGGCATCTATTGTCCACACCCTGACCACACACTGTCCCCCATCGAATTCTCTAGTTGACTCAGGTTTTTGCTGTGGAGCCTGAACTCTTTATAAAGGGGCCCTCCGAAAGGTATCCGAAGTGATTGGAACATAAGATCCAAAGGCTGCAAGAATAATGTGTCCTGCGAGAATCACCCTAACATCCAAATAGCGAGATGATTTTTATTTTGGAAGTTCTTTGCTGACCAAACGATGTCACTGTAAATTCATTTAATAACAAAGTTTCTAACTTTCCCTATCCACTCCTCCATCGCTCTGTCACTGTTTCCCTGAATCATCAGGCCCTTGTAAGGGGGACTTGTGATCACAACCGGCAGATAAAGCCTCAGTGTGGACCGTGGAGAAGCTTATGGTATCATTCTCGTGTGTTCATGGAAGCTCGCTGAGGTGGGGGTCTCATCTCGGTGACTTCTGGGAACCGGGCCCAGTGAGGCCCCCCGCAAGGCTCTGGAGGCACGGCTGCGTGGGGGACTTGCTGGAGTGGACGGGGGAAGAATGGACCTGGCCCCCTTGCATTTCCCAAGTCGACGCCTGTGCCAGAGTGTGGCGAGCATTTCTCGGTTGGAGGGGAATTGGGACTGCAGGAGCGGGCGGCGCTCAGATTTTCACTGCCCGTTTCCTTTAGAAAAGCTATTTTTTCCCCCAGCAAATGAATCATTGCAACCAAAACAACATTCCCTGGAGAGGAAGAATTAAAATGTGGAAGTTATTTCCTAGCCTCTCCCAAAGGACAAAGGGAGACAAGTGAGCAAGGCAGTTCATCAGTGACTAGTTTTCAAAGCCTTTCTCTTTCTTAAATATAATGGGGAAAATTGTTACCAAGTTCGCACGTAGAAGATAAAGATGTTAATCCGGAACGACGTGAGTTCCCCTCACCAGGGGCTGACTGGGAGGACAGAGGCACACTCATTATTGACAATAAATAAACCCCAGTGGATGGGGGGAGGCATGTGTCTGGTATTGCCCCTCTTGATTTCAACACATTCTTGCTTTTAATATTTTTTTCTTTTTAATGAACTAAATGCACCAGGTTTGGTCAGTACGGTGGGGAGGAGTATTAGCTAACTTGGCTCCTATAATTCAAACCATTTCTCAGCCGATGTGAAAACGTCATGATTTCATTTTGTAAAAACAATGGCCTTACAACACAACAGGCTTATAATGGTCATTTGGAAGAAAATTCAAAGATGATATGGAATGACCCTCTGGGCCTATTCTGGCTGTACAAGAAGTTAAGTAAAAGACCCTGAAGAGGAAGGCTGAGCTGTGATTCTAGTGATTCTATCTGGCCCCCAGCCTGTTTTTGTAAATAAAGTTTTATTGGAACACAACCACACCCATTCATTTACATATTGTCTACGGCTGCTTTGGGACTACAACAGCAGAGTGGGCTAGTTGCAGCAGAGACTCTATGGGCTGCATCTAAAATATTTATAGGTAGCCCTTTACAGAAAAGCATTGCCAACCCTTGCTTTGGCAGAATAACATACTCCCTGTGTACATTGCACGTAGACTTCTCTGGAGATCCAGGAATGAGCTGCCAGTCCCAAGAGGGTCCCTGTTGCCTGAATGATTCCTTAGTCTCCCATCTCACTCCTGACACCCCATGGGACCCAGGGCAGATGTGCCATGAGAAAGCAGTCACACTGCCATTTGCTGGCCCCCGTTCACCAAGGGCCGGAGTTCCAATCCGTTGTATAGTAGTAGGTGGCTGTGAGAAAGAAGGTTCCAGACCCTTAGGGTAGAAATTTCACCTAGGTTATGAAAATGTCACTTGTAGACCTCACTTTTGTTCTTCAGTTCAATTAAGGTCAATAGCTATTTCTTGAGGATATCCTCAGTCATTCTTTGTTTATTCCATTCCCTTCTCTCCCTCCCAGCCTGCCAATGACCTAAGTCTCTGTTGAGTTACTGCTGGACACCTTGGGTAGGTCCACTGCTCCAGACAGTGTGTGGGCATATCTGTCTATCTTTCTGCCGTGCCCACACACACACACACACACACACACACACACATACACACTTTTCAACACTGGTAGACACGAAAAATAATCCCACTCTCAAAGATATTTTATAGGCTTAAGGACCAGTTTCTACTGCTGTCTGTTTAACTCGTTATCATTACTGATACAGTGATCAATAGCAGCTAGAAATTTTTGAGGATTTATATGTGCCCAGGGCCTGTGCTGGGGCTTTTTCACCGATCCTCTTATTTTCTTCTTGTCACCACGCAATGAAGGAGGCCCTACTGTATCCCCACATCACCGGTGAGGCACTAGGGCTGGCAGCATACCTCCTTGGCCAAGGTCACACAGAGCGACTGAAGGGCAGAAGCAGGGTTTCAGCTTGGGCCTGGAGACCCCAGGCCACCACGGCCTTTCCTCTTCCCACAGGTGGATGCTAGCCCCGGGAGCTCAGAGACCCAGCATGTCCCACTAGCTCTGCCTCCTCCAGCAGCAGGGGGCGGGGGGACTTCCCGAGCCCAGCCGGTGCTCACAGGCCTTGCTTGCTTAGAATCTGCAGCTGGGCTGCTTCCTGGGCCTGGCCCAAGGTGCTTGACCCACCCCGTCCTGCTTGGCGGTCTCCACCACCCTGCTTGCGGGCAGCCACACGTGGTCTCTGGAGGCGGGGCAGGAGCACCAGCACTTGGCTGGTGACATACGCTTCCCACCCATGCAGTCCTTCCTTTCTCCGGTCAGGAGCGCCTCTCGGAAACGTTAGGTCTGTGTGCTCCACTCACCTGCAGTGACCTTCCTGCTGTGCGGAAAGTGTGTTTATTGAAATTTAAGGCTGGTAAGAAGAAAGGATGAGCCTGGAGTCACCTGCCTTAGCAGGGGCTCAGGCCCCCAGTGGGAATGTAACGGTTAGGACAGTTATGGGAGGCGGGCGTGGGGTGGACAGGACTCACCCTGAGGCCCGGCTGCAGGCATCCCTCTGGCCCTCTATTGCACCCCTGCACGCGGACATACTTCTCATTGACGGCTCACACCATCTCTGCCTGGTGGGTGTCAGCCTCACTTTAGGAACGAGGGAAACAGAAACTCAGGAAGTTTAAGGGACTTGCTCAAGGTCAGAGGGTAAGTGGGTTGGAACTGAAATTTAAATCAGCCTGACTCTGAAGTCAGAAGCCCACGCATGTGCAGCAGGCTGTGGGTGAAGTGCCTGAGTCCGTTCTAAGAAGACACAGCCCAGGGTGGGCTCTGCCTGCAGGTCACCCAGCCGTTCTGGGTGGTGCTTTCTGATTTGTAAGGGGAGGTAACCAGAGCCAGCCCATTCTACCCATAGAACTGGATGGAGATGAAATGAGATGATAGCTTTCCAGAATTTCGCCCTCACTGAGGGTTGGTCAGGGAGCCATTGGAGCCTCCTGAAGAGTCCGCATGGCTGTTACCTTTAGTTAACAGCTCCTACACACGGCAGTTTTTGTTTTAATTTTTAGTCATCAGGACATAGTCGTAACGTTAAATGTACTCGTGAGTACTGTTACTCTGGGTTAACCACGATCATTGAGAGATCTGTGGGAGTCGGTGTTAGGCAATCACACCCGAATTCAGATAGGGTTTGGCTCTGGCTCTGACCTTCCCTTCCTCCTCTCTGCCTGTCTGTCCCTCCCTTCCTTCTCTCCTTCTTTCCTCAGATCCTTACTGAGCACTCGGTATTGGTTAGGAGCAGGGCTGGACATCGTGGCGTGTGTCTCATGGCATTATGTCTCGTCCTTGCCATCAAAGAAGCTGACCTGATTGATTTCGAGTGTCTGCTGTGGGCCAGGCTGGCGCTGGGTACTTTCACATATACAAACTTAATTCTTTCTAGAACTGCAGCTGTCCTCTCAGGGAGCTGTCTCCCACCTCTCTGATCAGAACCTCCAGTGCCTTCCCATTCCCTCAGAGCAAAAGCCAAACTTTGTCCAGTCTGCCTGGTATGTATGCCCATGGCTCACTTCCCTCAGGTCACAGCTCAAACGTGGTTTTATTAGTGAGGCCTTATGTGACTCCCTAAAACACCAGAGCAAGACTCCAGCCCACGACAGCACTCCCTACCCCCACCCCCACATCGAGTCTCCTTTAGTTTTCTCCACAGAAGTTACCAGCAGTTGACAGTGTTTACTTGCTTGTGGCTCGCCCCCACTCCCCTCTACCTGCCCTCCACCCTCTAGGAGCCACGAGAGCAGGGGCTTTGCAGGTTGCCTGGCGCTCAGGGACTGCTTAGTGCTTCAGTGAATACACTCCGTTACCTCTTCGCAGAGAGAAGCCGTGTGCAGGGATCAGAGGCCTCAAGATGGTTAAGCTTCAGTTTTTCCCAAATTAGATTCTACACAGTCTCAACTCAACACAATCCCAATCAAGGTTGCAGCAGGCATTTTTATAGAAATTGACAATGTAAATTCCAAAATTTGCAAGGAAATGCAAAGACCTAGAATAGCCAAGAATCTTAAATAAGAAGCACAGAATTGGAAAGCTCACACCGCATTGCTACCAAGAATCCCTATAAAGCCAGAGGAGCTAAGATCTCGTAGAACTGGCTTGAAGATAGACAAATGCAAGATGCCACAGAGTGGGAAGCAGAATAAGTTTCCCTAAAGAGCAGGTTAGCTGTCTTCAAATGATGTACTCAGTGTGTTTCCAGGTGAAGTGCCTCTAAGTTGAAAGCAACGGGTCCAATTGTCAGTCTGACCAAAGTTCAATGATTATGTATCAAAATCTAAGAACAGAGAAGATAGTATGTTCATTGTACTTTTTTGAGATCCGTAATTGGATCTACCACTTTAAATTTAGCAGTTCTTCATCTGGAAAAGGGGTATCTGAAAGTTGAAGGAAAATATCGCATATACTATGTGTAAAGTCGCTAACGTGCAGTTTAAAGATAAGTTTAGCACTACCTCAGCCAGGAGCTTAAGGCCAATGTCACGGTGATAGATGCTGTTAATTCCCTTGATATGCTGCAGTAAGAATGGCACTTTACCACTGTGGGCTTCCTCCTAAAAAACCATAGGCCCAGTCTGACTGTGAGAAAAACATCAGACAAACCCCAGTTGAGGGACGTTCTGCAAATACTCCCCCAAATTGTCAAGGTCATCCAAAACAAGGAGAATGTGAGAAACTATTACATCTATGGGTTGCCTAAGGGGATACGGTGAGTGAGTGTAATGTGGTGTCCTAGATGAGATCTCGGGACAGGAAAAGGGCATTAGGTAACAACTAAGAAAAGATTAATAAAGTATGGACTTTATTTAGTAATGGTGTGTCAGTGGCAGTTCATTAATTGTGACAAATGTACCATACTAATGTAGGGTGTCGATAATAAGGGATTCTGGATGCAGGGTATGTACGAACTCTTTGTAATGCCTTTGCATTTTCTGTAAAGGCCAAATAGTTCTAAAAAATTAAATTAAAAAAAAAAATCCTGTGTGTCTGCATGCTACCGAAATCCTGTAGATAGATGGACCCGAACAGAGATTCTGTAAATATACATAAACGATCGCAAGAGACATTTGACAAAAATGCCAATGCAATTCAATAGGGAAAGAAATGTTTTTTAAATAAATGATCCTGAAGTAACTGAATGTCCAGATCGGAGGGGGGGGGGGAGATGATCCCTGACCACTATTTTATACCTCACATAAAATTTAATTTGCAATGGACTATAGATCTTATTGTAAAAGCTAAAATGATAAAGCTTCTAGAAGAAAACAGGATAATGCTTCATGACATTGAGGTGGCAAAGATTTCTGAGGACACAAAAATCACTGACCATGAAATTAAAAATTTATGAACTGGACTTTATCAAATTTAAAAGATACCATGAAGAAAGTGAAAAGGCCAGCCACAGACTAGGAGAAAGTGTTCAGAAATTGATCTCTAGCTCCAGCAAAGTCCTCCATGCAGAAGAGAGAAATTCTACAAATCAGTACAAGGAAGGCAAACAGCCCAATTTTTAAGAAGAAAGAAAGAGAAGAAAGAAAAAATAGGCAAAATAATTTGATCAGACCGCTCATAAAAGAAGCTATCTCCGTGGTCGATAAGCATATTAAAGATACTCAGCATCACCAATCATAAGGAAAATGCAAATTCAAATCCCAATGAGATCCCACAACACACCAACTAGAATGACCAGAAGAAACCAATACCAAGTGTTGGCAAGAATGTGGAACCTCTGGAACTCTCATGTGCTCCTGGTACAAATGTAAAGTGTACAGTCACTTTGGAAAACAGTTGGCAGTTTTTAGTACCCTAAGCGTACGGCTACCCTATGATACAGCAATCACACTCCTAGGTATAAACACCCAAGAGAATGAGCAGTTACTTCCACCAAAAGACTTGAGAATAACTTACACTGGTGCTGTTAATTTTGACCCCTAGGGAAGGTGGTGTCTGCCAACCTTCTCCACTTATAAAGTTACCATTCTCCTTTGTAATTAATAAATATATCAAGGGAGATACTTTAAGCTATGCAGATATCCTGAGTCTTCTCAAACTTCTGCATATTCATCTCAGCATCCATCAGTGGAGCTGGCCTGCAACAATTAGTGCTATGGGGTACTCGTGGTGATTTTCTGTTTCCTATATTCTTTCAACATATATGAATTGAACTTCTTCTGTAAGGGAGATCTGCCCCCCCCCCCACCAATGGCGCTTTATTTATTTGTTTAATTATTTGTATCAGTAGGGACTCATGAATAGTTTCTTCTGTGGGTTACAATCTATCATTACTGATTTTATGGCTTAAATAGTTCCAAGGATCTTCTCTGCCGGGCTCTCTTTTCCTCAGCCTCTCATCATTATCATGTTATTATTTCTTGAGTGTTTAGTTCCTAGATGCAAATGCCTATCCTTCAAATTTGGGGAAATGTGAAAGGTTTTAAAAGACTCCAGATAGTTTGTGTTCCAGAAAATCCAAGAAACCAAGAACAGGAAGAAGCTCTCAGAAATGAACATTACTGGCGTGCTGGGCATCCTTCCTGTTCCCCTTCATGCTTCTCCACCCTTCCCTCTGCACCCGGGGTTCCCCCACACCGCTGACATCATGGGCTCCCTGCCTCAGCCTTCTGGGTGGTGTAGCCAATAGGAGACACCAGCGGGAGATGAGGCAGGCGGAGAGTGAGGTGAGGTATTTATTCCCTTGACTCTCCTCTTAATGAAAAGGTTTCTTCAGGCTGGATGCACCAGTCCACCAAATGCCCCCTCCCCTGTATGACACACTCCTTCCAGGTCTGGGAACTGTTTCGCTCTGGTCCCTTCACCCTCGGAGGTGTTAACAGCTCGTCTGATACCAACCCTATGTAACCGCACCATCCCTCTAGGTTCCCCTAGACCCCACCTACACCACTGTAATGAAGCCCGTTTCCTGTAGGGATTTTGACCAATAGATCTCATAAATGTCTAACGCACTTAGCACGTGTGGTTGTCCTGAGTAAAGCTTCTGTAGCTTCCCTCCATTGTTCACTCTGGGGGTTAATCACATCAACAGTAATTTTCTCAGCCCCAGACAGAATCTTCTCTGCCTTCACTTAAGCTCCATTTTCTCTTCCCTGGCTTTGTGTGGTCCTAAAAAAGATCACTGCTCAAAATCCTTAATTTGCAAAAATTGCAAACTATGCAGTTGAGTAGTTGACTTAAACTCTCTTAAGCTTAACTCAAACTTCTCTGCTGTTCTTTTAACCAGGCCTCGCAGAAAAGATTTTCTTCCCCTTGACCCCCCTCTTGTGCCTCTGGGTCCCATCTAGCTCCTCCACATCATGAAATAAGAGGATGGCTCAAGGGGCGCCTGGGTGGCACAGCGGTTAAGCGTCTGCCTTCGGCTCAGGGCGTGATCCTGGCGTTGTGGGATCGAGCCCCACATCAGGCTCCTCCACTATGAGCCTGCTTCTTCCTCTCCCACTCCCCCTGCTTGTGTTCCCTCTCTCGCTGGCTATCTCTCTCTCTGTCGAGTAAATAAATAAAAAATCTTTAAAAAAAAAAAAAAAGGATGGCTCAAAAATACAAGGGGGGTGGGGGTGTAGCCATGTTCATAGCGGCACTGCTCATGATAATCAAAAGTTGGAAGCTGCTCGGTGTGCGTGGATGGTTGACCAGATAATTAAAAGGTGGTATAAACATGTAGTGGAATATTATTCAGCCTTAAAAAGGAAGAAAACCACCATACACACCATAATGTGATAAACCTTAAGGATGTTACACTAAGATTGAAATGAGCTTGCCACAAACGGACAAATACTGTATGACTCCATGTACAGGAGGGACGTTGAGAAGTCAGATGCTAGAGACAGAAAGTAGAGTGGTGGCTGCAGGGCCTGGGGGAAAGGGAATGGGGAGTTAGTGATTGATGGACACAGAGTTGCCATTTTGCAAGAAGAAAGGAGTTCTGGAGATGGTAGTGATGGTTGCACAACAGTGCGAATGCACTTAACCCCCTGAACTATGCGCTGGAAAGTGACACATTTTATGTAATGTGTATTTCACCACAGTCTTTTTAGTATTAAAAAAAAAAAAAAAAACCAACCATGGAGGGGCCCCTGGGTGGCTCAGTGGGTTAAGCCTCTGCCTTTGGCTGGGGTCATGATCTCAGGTTCCTGGAATTGGGCTCCCTGCTCAGCAGGAGGTCTGCCTCTCCCTCTCCCTCTGACCATCCCCCACTACTCACGCTTGCTCACTCTCTCTCTCTCTTTCAAATAAATAAAATCTTAAAGACAAAACCATGGGGAGGGCCTGGGAGACAATAGGCTCAGTGGGTGTGGAGCTCCCGCGGCAGGTGCTTCCGGGAACCTGGCTTACGTGCCGTCTCTTCACACAGGTGCAGTTGAGCAGAATAGCGTAGACAGCGTCAAGTAACAAGAATCAGGCAAGGAAACGGGAGCGCTAAGGAAGAAGAGAAAGTAGGTGTAGGTCATCAAGGCTTCATGGATTCAGGAAGTGTTTAAGGACCAAAAATACAAAACAGAGAAGATGTGGTTGATAAAGAACAGCTATTAGTCACTTGTAAGTTTTCATTTATGACTAAGCAACCCCAGTCATCCCAGTAATCCCAGGATTCCGGAACCTCAGCACGAAGCCCACATTCCCCCCCAATGACCACGGTCTTTCCGGGGGCACCTGGTGAAGGGCTTGGCTTGGCTGGGTCCTCACTCATGCCCTGGACACATCTGAAGCCAGCACTTTCCTGGGAGTACAGACCTGGGGTAGTGCCTCACTAAATAACTTGACATCACATTTTTCGTGTCTTAAAACTTTGAACAGATTCCATCTGGAAAACATTAAGCACATGCCTGCTTGCAGATGTGGTAACCCCATTTTAATTATGATACAAGCCTCAACTGCCGAATGGTGTGTCTCTCAAATCTATCACTAAAACATGGCTGCCGTTGACTGAATGGGGCATGTGTGTAAACAGACTGAGTGTCAGCATGGGGAGCTGCAGATGTTTCCCTCCTCGTCCAGCTCACACCGTCCCTGTGCACGTATCAGAGCCAAATCACAAAACCAGATTATCTTAGACAAAGGTTCATTTGCCTCATTAAGACACATCTACAACAAGAAGTTTCGAGAGGGTTAGTGCATCTGCAGAGTGCTGGGTTTGGAGTTCTGACTTCAGACCCTCTGAGAACAGAAGCATGTGGGCAATGGTGACTCAGCTCTTCCGGAGTCCCCACCCTTATCCCAGTCACTCTGCCCACTCGGCCACCACAGCCTTCACCTCCCGTTCCCCCTGCAGGCTCTGGCCTCACGGACACCCTGAGAGCGTTTCTGCTCAGAGGGCTGGCTGGAGGGGGCGCACCCCAGACAGGCGGGACTCTGGAAAGAATGTGAATGAAATAAGGGGTCCGGGCCATGGCTCTGAGGCGCGGAGACTCACCGGCCTGTGTGTGGCCGAGGAACCCGGATCTGTGGGGCTAAAGACACCCAGCCAGCCGCCGGGAGAGAGCAGGCTCTGGGCGGTGAGGTAGTCTCTGATGACTTCGGGCTGCAAGAACATTCCTGGATTGTTACTTAATTTCTTGCATCTGTGTGCCTTGACTGTCCAGGGAAGTATAAATGCCTTAAAGGAAGGACTGTGGATTGTAGTATTTTAGGGCCCTGTTTTTTCCTGGCTGCTTGTAAGAGGTATTTGTGTGTTTGCATGAACAGATATATAAATGGGGTCTGTGCTTTACAATGTCCTGGGCACCTTGCAAGTTTAAGGTCTGAGATACACAGATACTTCATTGAGCTGGGTCTATACAGCAGTTGTCAAAGTGTGATCTGGGGACCCCTGGGGTGTCTGGAAGGTCAAAACAACTTTCCTAATACTAACACATTATTTTGCTTTTTTACTCTCGTGATGTACAGTGACTGTTTCTGGAAGCTCCTTGACTTCTGATTACTGCATGGCTCTGACACCTAATGGAACGAGTGCTTGCGTATTTAAGATTTCTCAGTTTGAACCCACTTACACGAGAGCTCTGCAGTGTCCTCAGTAATTGTTGAGAACGTAAAGGGGTTTTGCTGGAACGAAAAAGCTTGAGAACCTCTGGACTTAGGCTTGTGGGTTAGATAAGAACAAAACGATGACAGCCAGACAGAACTGTAAGAAAGGTCTAGAAGCAGAACTATAATCATCTGTTCTTTTTTTCAGGAAAAACTGCATAGAAAATCTAATGGATGAAGATGAGAAAGACAGGGCAAAGAGGTAAGAGGCGCGGCTTTCCTGCCTCGGCGCGTTCTGTGTGGTCTGCCAGGCTCCAGCATGCTTGTCCTTGCTCACCATGGGTGAGAACACCAGCAAGACAGGCCGCTGGGGGATGTGCTCTTGGTAGCCACCGTCCTTGAAATACTGCAGCGCTCCACCAAAGAAAAATGAAATGTAGACCAGCTCCCTCGCTTTTGTTCCTTATCCTGAAGTTCCTCATTGTCTGGGACTTGCCAAGTGGTTTTCTTTTTCACATGTTTGTGTATTAACCCTGGTGACCTCGGTCTCCTTTCGGAGGCCACTGGTTACCGCTTTTCCAGCACAGACACTGCTTCGTAAGGCGGCCCGGCCTGAGCCAGGTACACCTGGGTCCAAGTCCCGGCCCCACAGTGGGAGCTGCCTGGCTTTGGACAATAAATCATCTTTCCCACACACTGAGCACATAGCAATAATCATCCTCGTGCACTAAGCGCTTCCATATACCCTGCCTCAGTTTCCTCATCTGTACTTGGAGATCCCATACCTTGTGCGGTTGAGGGGTTGGCCAGAAATACTAGCTTGGTAGCTGGTGTATCAGAGCTGTTATAACCCTATCCTTGCTTATTCCTTCACTGGGCATTTATTGAATACCTACTGTGTGTGGAATCATGGAGTTGATAGTTTGAACGTAAAGAGCCGTCGAATGTTCTCAACATTATATAATTCTGCCCCAGGGGCAGTTACTGTGCTAGGCTTCGGGGAAATAAAGGTGATGTGAGGAGGACACAGGTGAATGGAGGTGGTTGGTAGGTAACTACAGACTGCAGGTGACAGGCCCCGCATAGAGTGTACTCTCCGGGAAAAGCCTCCGCTCAGGCCCGAGGACGAGCCTTCTTCTCCAGTCTCATCTCTTTCTGCTCCCGCCATTGTGTGTGTGTGTGTGTGTGTGTGTGTGTGTGTGTGTGTGTGTGTGTGGCGGGTCCCCGAGTCCTCTGTGACAGGCTCTCAGACAGCTGCAGAGCTGAAGGGTTTGCCCGCTTCCCTTCACAGAACCTATTGCCTCATTGTCACTTGTAGAATCCTCCACTTGCAAACGGTGGAGCCTCAGAGGTCCCCCAGTTCGGTGTCTGCCTTCCGTGCCACCTGCTGGGGGGGAAGGGTGGCAGGCATGAGAACAGCAAATCCCCAGGCACGCCAGACCTGCCCGCCGTGAATCTGCAGGGCACCGGGGAGTCTGCACTGCTTGTCAATTCCCCAAGTATTTCCTTAAAGAAGAATCCGGGAGCAGGGGAGATGGCCGCAGGTATGGGTGACACAGGTGGGCCAGCGAGGATTGTTGAAACTGGAAAGTCAGCACTGGCAGTTCATCATACACCTCTTCCTTTCCATGTTTGGAAATTTTCTCAGGGCACCTGGGTGGTGCAGTCGGTTGAGCGTCTGACTCTTGGTTTTGGCTCAGGTCATGATCTCAGGGTCCTGGGAAAAAGCCCCATGTGGGGCTCTGCGCTTAGTGCAGAATCTGCTTGAAGTTCTCTCTCCCTCTCCCTCTGCCCCCCCCCCCACTCATGCTCTCTCTCTCTCTCTAAAATAAAATCTTGGGGCGCCTGGGTGGCACAGCGGTTAAGCGTCTGCCTTCGGCTCAGGGCGTGATCCCGGCATTATGGGATCGAGCCCCACATCAGGCTCCTCCGCTATGAGCCTGCTTCTTCCTCTCCCACTCCCCCTGCTTGTGTTCCCTCTCTCGCTGGCTGTCTCTATCTCTGTCGAATAAATAAATAAAATCTTTAAAAAAATAAAATAAAATAAAATCTTTTTTTAAAAAAAGGAAAATAAAATGTTCTCTAATAAAAATCTAAACAGACAACCATTCAAATAACACCTCGTTTAATCTGAAGCAGCATGCCCTTCCCTTGGCATTGGGACACAGGGCTCCCCACAGCGGTGCTTCTCAGACCTTCCGCCACAACCTCCAAGGGTGGCAAACTCCGTGTGTCCCAAGTAACAAGTGGATGAACAGACTAGTCCAGACCAGATGACAATGGAATCCTCCTGCCCTCTCTCATGGGCAGGCTGGCTTCTGGTTCTTTCCTCTGGGTGTTTGGCCTCTCGGTCTCCTCGCAGGTCTCTGTGGAGTGGGTGAAGAGGCGGACGGTGGCCCTGTCCCAGCTCGTGAATTCCAGCAGACCCTCCCCTCTCTCAGCTACCACTTTCTCAGCTGCAACACCAGGCAGTGATTTCTGCCCTGCCCTGCTCCAGGGTGATTTTGGGCATCAGCCACAGAATACACAAAGAAGCTCTCGTGTATGTGCACGTGTGCACGCGTGTTAATTGTCACTTGTATGTGAAAATGCAGGACACTTTAATACATTGATGGTGTACTCTCGTTAGCGTCACGAAAAGGTCAGCAGTGGTGGCCGGCCATCGTGGACTGCTTCCTGGGTGCCCTGACCCTGTGATGCTAAGGGCTTTTCTATGCATTCTCTCATGTCATCTCAACATTCCTTTGAGGTATGTTTCACTGTTATTCCCATTCTACGGATGAGGAAGCTAAGGCTCCGTAACTTGTCAAACATCATGAAGCTCAAACCCGTGGCAGAAGTGGAAGTGAAATACAGGCTTCCTAACCTCAGACTCTGTCCTTACTCCCCCGGCCACAAGCACATCCCTTCATGAAGGGACCAGCTCAGTCTCTCTGGCAAGTCCCAACTGAGCGCTGTGTTGAGGCTTAACTTTGGAGTCACTGGGAGTTTGCTTCTGCCGTCCTCATCTTCCTGTCACCTCCCGGCCCCCCAGCCCCAGCCCAGCCTCTACTGCACTGCTTACCTTGAAATCCTGAGCAGATGAAATGTTACCATCCTCAGGGGTCACCAGACAGAGACAGTCCAATAAAACCACAGCTGAAAGTTCTTAGAAATAAATCAGGTCGTATGCACTGTCTTGCCACTCATTCCCCCCGCCCCGTTTGCTTTGAGCTGTGGGCGCCCACACCCCCACGCTGCCTGTTTGGGAGCCTCCGGGGTGCACACATCTGGGGTAGTGACGCTGCTGGCCAGCCCTCACCCCCTCTTGACCTCAGAGGGGGAAACAGGTCTAGAACGTCTGGTAATACCCAGATCCGTTTGCCAGAACACCAGCAATAATGCAGTATCCCTCTTAACACTTGGGAAAAACCAGGACAAAAGCACCACAATCCTAAGATGATATCCGTTTCGAAGCCTCTAGTTCTAGCAGGTTTCATAACAGCATGAGAGGCCCTTCCCCTAATGCCACCTGGAGGCCTGATAGGAATAGTATTCACTCACATGATTTTTATTTATTTATTTTTTTTGGATGAGATTGGAAATGCTCAGCTTCAGCTCAAAACCCTCATTGTCTCAAGAAAGCACGCGCAATGTTGGGCAAGGTTTCCAAAGCGTTAGGGACTTCCTGGTTTGTTCGGATCGTTTGATCAAGTATTCTGAACCCGGACACAGTTCCACTCTCGGCTGCGAATTCCCGTGTAAATCCGGTGAGTGCTGAGTGGCCGTTGTGTGTCAGAACTGTTTGCTGTTTTCTTGAGGGAAAATGCAGAAACACAGGCCTTGAATTCAAAAAGGAAACAGTTTGATGGAGAGACCTTTGGAATCCCCGGTTAACGAGGTTCCCAGTGGACTGTTTTGTGGTCCAGTCATACACCTGCGTTTCTAATTCTGGTGTGACGTAGTTTTGTGGTGTGGTGTGTGTGTGTGTGTGTGGTCATCCAGGAAGTGCACAGCTTAGAATGAGACAGGCCTGCCTTTGACTCCTGACACTTTTACTTTGTGTCCTCAGACGAGCGACGACACGTCTCTTAGCTGCAGTTTCTTCCTCCGTAAAGGGGGGCGCCCATAGTAGAGACCGCTTGGTAGGGTTCCGGCGGGGATCAAACGCAGCTGCGTGTGAGCCGCTGACACACTGCAGAGGACACGGGGCTCGTAAGGAACGCTGAGGTGTCGGAGCCCTCGCCGTGGGCCTGCAGCGTTTTGCGGGCGCGAGCTCTGCGATCCTCACAGCAACCCTGCAGCCTCGGTGGTTATTAGCCCCATTTTACAGCCGAGAAAGCCGAGGCGTGGGATCACACAGCCAGGCAGGGGCGGGCGGGGATTCAAATTCAGGCATTATTCCCAGTCTGGGCTCCTAACAACCTCCCATGACAGTCCCAATGGAAGCCTTTGGTTGACCACGTGCCCAAGGGGGGGCCAGTTTCTATAACTTTGCAGTATTGTAAAGTGCAGCTTTACTCCATTTCTTGAGAGAACGGAACACTAAGAAGAAACTCATTCCTGGTGGCCTCTTCCTTCTGTCCCATATTAAGTGAGTCGTTCGTCCGCGTTCATTGCAGGGACATTATCTCCTACCGGCTGGGAAGTTTTGGTTCCATAACGGTGTGCATTTTTGTTGCGAGAGGGAAGACGGGTAGTGAGATTAGAGCCGTTGCTGCCTTTTATTAATAAGAACGAAGAGTGTCGGTCAAAAGGAGCCAGTTCTCGAGGTTCTCTTTAGAGTGGACACCGGCTTGCACGCACAAGCTAAAGTCGGAAAGGGGGAGTTCCAGCACCACCGCCGAGAAGCCCATACGCGTACCCGTGCAGAAGCACGCATTGCAGAAGGAAAAGCCTTAGCCATCAGGAGGCTGCTCATTTCTCCTGGTTCCCCCAGGGGTAGGGTATCAATGTGGACCAATGACTGAGTCCATTCAGTTACCCTCCCGTCAATATTTGTTAACTAAGTAATGTCCTAAGCAAGTGGGAGGAAAAAAAGGAGGATACGTAGCATTAACCTGGCCTCAGAGGGCTTAGGGCAAGTTACAGAGCATTCTGGAAAACAGGCATAAAGGAAACATATCCTGCAGGGTCTGTGATGATCAGAATTCATAAACTCTATTTCTCAGCCAAGGGCTCTTTCATGGAGAGGAATATGGTTAAGAGGAGGAGACTGACCTCGTTTTATTGTTTCATTTCTCTGGATGTGAATTCTGTGGGTCTGAAAGGAAACGCTGGTCCGATCCATGAAGGTCAGAGCCCACTTGGAGGACTCCCCCTCCACGCACGCTCGCTGAAGCCCCTGAGTGCAGGCTCAGTGCAGAGTGAAAAGCCTGGCCCTGTTCACGATATGTCGATGTTTCCAGCTGGAGTCGATAGCGCTAATTTTGCTGTGATTTTCCTTCATAGGCTCTTGATTGGGAGTTATGCACTTCATCGTAAGCCCCGACACGGGGGGGAAATGGCAGTAAAAAATGTTTGAGACTTCCTTTCTGTTTGTTTTATTTGGTGATTAAGGCAGCAGCCGGCATCGCAAGAACATAGAGGTATCAGGACACACGATTCATTTATATTACCCTGTAATTTCCAGATGAGTGATCCTGTATTCCAAACAAAGGGAAAAAGTAGAACCGTGCTCGCAGGCAGAATGCTAATTCTTACTGTGGCCCAGTAAACAGCAGCATGGAAAAGGGGCCTCCCTCTATTCGGGGCTCTTGGCTTCTACCGTGGTGGGGTACTTTGGTCGGCTAAGAAGAGTTGTCAGAAAGAGAATTGTGTGCCTGGTAGGCTTAGAAACTTGGGAAAGTCCTAGCCCAGGGACACCCGGAACCTCTCTGGGAGCATCTGAGGCAAAGAGGAACTCACTAAAAGCCCTTTCAATAACTTCCATAAATTTGAAGTTGAAAAAGAGTGTTCCAAAGTCCACCATTTTGAAAATGCTTCTTTTCTGCAGGAAAAGCTAAATATTCCTTTGAGAATTTCAGTGACAAGTTGCTAAGGCTTGTGCTCCTGTGAAATTCTCCGTGTGTGACCATTAAATAAGAATCACTGGAAAATTAGGCCAGCTTCCCATTTGGGCCTCGACATTTTCTGATAAGTCCGGTTAAGAGTAAAGATGTCCCTGTTACAGCTCAGGAGAAAAGAATAGTACCAGCTGAGCTCAGTCATCCTTCGCCAAGTCCCTGCAGTAGAAAACACTCCAGAATTCTCCGTGAGGCGAGGCAGCCCTAGCCTGACCCCTCTAGTGCCACATGGGGTGACTTCTCTCTCCACACACCCAGGTGGCATTCTGTCCTTGAACCGAGCTCCTGAGCTCAGTGGTGTCCCCAGCCCCCACCGTCTGGGGGTGCAGGACACTGCCTGGCTTTGGGACATGAGGAGGTGTGCACCCGTCCCGAGGACCCAGGCCTGAGAACAGGAGGGGACTGCGCTGACCTTAAATGGACTTTGCTTTATGCCAGAATTTCCCAGAATGGGAAACACTAATCTGAGGAAATGCCCCCCAAAACAAGTTTGGGCCCTGCTGTTTACTTTTTCTCCCTTTTGAAGAGTTTCAGGGCTCCTTAGCACATTGAAAGTGCTAAGACGGCAATTAGCAAATAACCCAAAATCTGTTCCATTTTATGGAACTGTGAATTTTAAAAATTATCTGGAAAAACCCCAAAATTAGTAACAACAAAATAATAACCTTCTCTGGCCATAGTCCTTTTTTTTTCCTACATAATTCTTCATGATTTTCCATGGAAGACCCTTTGTCCAGTACTGTCTCATATCAACTTTATTCCCATCATTTTTGCACGTTTTCATACATATGAAAAAACACCAAAACAACATTTGAAAAATACTGAAATGTTTAAAGAAGTCAATAAAGTTCATTTATAATCATCACAGAGAGCCGCTGCTAATATTTTGACATATTGCCCGTCTCGTTTTTCTACAATGCCCACCAAATTGTAAGAGGAATCCTCTTATAAAGTCTTTGTTTGTGTGGTTTCTCAGACCCTCGTTGATTCTTCGTGGAAGTTAACCTTTCGGGGGTAGGACTGGCTTACTGAGAAGGAGATGTAAAATTTACGTCATGCCTGTGAACATTGCCTCGTCATAGTCGCCTCCCCGGATGTTGGCAGTGAGCACCTACTTGCTCTATTTCAATTCCACAAGAACCTGTGATTCCTTCCTCAACCACTCCCTCCGTTTCTGGTTCCCCAAAGCCTTTTGTGGAGACTTCAAGAGAAGCCTAAGACCCAGTCCTGATAAGCATTCTCAGACAGGTTCATTTTGCTCGGTTTATAATTCTCCACTTTGAGAGGCCTAGTCTGCGTGCTGATCGGTTTCCGTCTCATCCTATAACGTGGAACTAGTTAGCCCAGTTTCAATATGCCAGAATTCCTGGTCTAGAAGGAATCTCGGGCATCACTGAGCCTTTGCCTTAGGCATTAACTCTCCTGCGTATCTGCGGCTGTATAACAAACGTCTCCAAAATGTATAGGATTAAAGTGACAGCATTCATTTGCCCGTGGACCTTCAGCTTGGTTGGGCCTAGCAGGGAGTGCTTGTCCCTGTTCCCTGTGGTCTCAGCTAGAGCAGCTCAAAGATGGTGGGTTGGAGGGGCGCCTGGGTGGCTCAGTCAGTTGAGCGTCCACTCTTGGTTTCTCTGGAGTTGTGATCTCATGGGTCATGGGATCGAGCCTGCCTCGGGCTTTGCACTCAGCCAGAAGTCTGCTTGCGATTCTCCCCTTCCTCGACATGCATGCACGCACGTGCTCGCACTCTCTCTCTCTTTCTCTCTAAGATAAATAAATGGATCTTAAAAAAAAAAAAAAAAAAGATGGTGGGCTGGAACCACCTGACGACATGCTCACTCCCACGGCTAGTGGTTGATGTAGGCTATCAGCGGGGACTGTGGCTTCCCACATGGAGGTGTGGCGGCTCCCTCACAGCCCGTGACTGGGTTCCAGGGCAAGCATTCATGGGTAAGAGAGCCAGAGGGGAGCTGCGTGTCCTCTTCCTACCTGGCCTTGGAAGTCAAGCAATTCCCTTGTGCTGTATTCTATTCCCTAGACGCGAGTCACTGAGGCCAGCCAGCCCATGCTCAAGGGGGGGGATTAGAACTCATCTTTTGATGGGGGGAGTTTCAGAAAATTTTTAATTCTCTGGTTTGAAATCACCATCCCAAAGTCCTCACTATTTTATAAGAGGAAGCTGAGCCCTGTGGAGGTGGGAGTGCCTTGCCCACTCTCTCCTGGCATAGAGGGCAGAATCAGGACGAGAGCTCACATCTTCTGGGGATTTGTCTAATGCTCCTTCAGCTAAGCTGTACCATCCTGATTCTCTGCTACCCCAACCACTCTTCAACTTCCAGTGGTGCCCGTACGCGTGAAAGTAATATGCCTCGTAAAATGCCTCTCGCCCGTCCCCATGGAGCCTCTCTGTAGGCAGAAGTTACTCTACATGGAACTGCATACTTACAGACCTATCGTTATACCTATTACTCAAAAACCCAGCTGCTCTTGGCAGCAAGGGCAGCCCACTAGGGCTTCTATCACCAGTTCCGGCCACTGCCTTCCAACTTTAGTGGGTAGCATTTGATTTTTTCAGCTTTTACTCCATTTGGCCAACTATGTGTGATTCGGAGAGCATCTATTTTTTCTCATCAGCATGTTCTAGCTACTCAGTTAACAAAACTAGACTTGTTGGGGCCAATTTAAAGATGGCCACCTTGGGATTAAACATCAGGAAGAGATCCTAGTGTGGAAGTGTGTCAGGTGTTATGGAGAGTGTCTCACTGGATGCTGGAGAGGCTTCAGCAACCTGTCTGCTCATGAAGTAGATTAAAAGGAAGAGTCCGCTCGTGATGATAGTAATTTTTTCCTCTTTTCACTGACTTTCTCTTTATTCTTGATCTAGTTCACAGGTCAGGAGTTCTGATACAATGATTTCTCATTTCTTCCCTTTAGGGAGACCCAGGATTTGGGGTGACATATAAAACGCACCTGCACCACTGTCAGGTGTGCTTGTGGATTTAGAGAGGGCCGAGGACACAAACCTACAGGAGAATGTTTGCATTCACCTGCCTGCTCAAACTCCCCCTTCCTGCCATGGGGCCTCTCCTAGGAGGATAGGACATGAGCTGCTTCCTCCCTGGTCTGTGCCATGCTCTCCTTAGAAGGACTCGCTCCCCATCCCAGCTATAGCTGTCCCTCTTGAATAGTTGAGTGTAAAGCCCTGTCTTGCACACTAAGTATCCACACCTGTGATCGTCTCCTCACCAAGAAGGGGGGAGAGAAGCATTGAGCCTGGTTTATAAAATATGCCTCATGAGATCCCCCAACAGAAGGGCCTTCAAGATTCCACCTATTGGAGAAATGAAAGAGGGGTGCGTTTGTGTGTGTACGTGTGTTTATATGCGAGTTCCCCTTCCACAACACTTGACCTTGGAACCATGGTCCTCTCCCACCTTCCCTTCTGCAGTGCCTCTCCTTCCTTGAGTCTTCTTGATATACCATAAGCACGGTCACCTCATAAGAAAGCCACCTGCTGCACTAAATCTCATTTAGCTTCTGAATTGCCAGTACAATATTCCTGTGGAATTCCAGAGCTCTGGAAGCCTACACTTCCGCCCCTCATACCATGTGCCCCAGCTAGGCCAGTATGGGTGCCCAAGTTACCCATAATGGGTAGGGAGAGTAGTTTTATTGGCTTAATAAACTCCATGTTGATATGTGGTATAGTTTCCTTTTGATACTTTTTTTTTATTATGATATGTTATGTCCTTTTGATACTTTTTTAATGTTAGATCCCATCAAGGTGATACACTCATGCCAAGGGAAGGAGGACCTGTCCAATTTATCTGTAATTCTCCTTGTTTTCCAAGAGCCACCCCGAAATACGCTTAAGAGTCTATTATAACTATTGTCTAGCTCTCCCCTATTTACTTTCCAGCATAAATGCTTTGTTTACAGACCCTGTCATCAGGGCTTCAGAATCTATGCTCCTCCCTTTTGATCCCTATGAGTCTTTGACATACTCACTAAAAAAGGTATGAAAAGATATATGGATATTCTGGAATTGAGTAAGATGGAGTCAGTCTACTCCATCCTGTCCACCACACTGAATACAGTTAGTTATAAAACCTAGGTGAAATATACGTAATAGCTATTTGAAGACCCTGGAAAGTATATAGTAGGAGGCAGACTAGAAAAGTATGAGAATTTGAAGTACCACCGAACTGGTATTTTCCTCCCTCCAGTACCCCCTAACCTAGACTCAATGCAGCCAAAACCCAGAGTGGGCATCTGTGCTGACAGAGAGGGGACCTAGAGAAGCCCTCTAGTACCGTGTGGGGAGCAGGAGCAGGGTCTCTAACGCTCAGACTGATCAAGGGGAAATCTGCCCTCTCTTGTTCTTTTCTCCATGTCCTTGTACCCTGTAAGCAATCCTGTGATAGCAGCAGGGGTAGGAGCAACAGTAACAACAGGGATCCATAGGAAACTTGAAATGTTGAGGGAAAGGAATCTATCTCTCTGAGTGAAGGAACTATAGTTCTAAGAGGGTGGGATGAATCTCTGTTGCTTCTTTCTTCCTCTCTATCTTTCTACTGCATGACCCCAAATAAAGGTGCAGATGTAAAAAGTGTGAGGCAAAGAAGAATTAAGCAAAGAACCAGCTTTCTGGCCAGAGGAACAAAAAGGGAGCCATGGGAAAGTACTAGGCAGAGATCTGAGAAGAAGGAGCTCAGGAAAGTGACCATATGAAGAAGGCTATGAGATCCTGAGCTCACCACCAAACTGAATATGCACGGGTCTGACCTTAAATAGTGTACCATAGCCTTTCAGATCTGAACTGTAGGATAGACCACCACCCAAAGTCCAAGACCAGCCACATGGGACAATCTAAATAGCACCATGGATTTCTTATCAGAAACCATGGAGGCCATCTGGTAGTGACACAGTGTTTTTTTTAAAGTTGAAAGAAAAGAGCCATTAGCCCAGAATTCTAGATCCAGTAAAAATATCCATCAGAAATGAAGGTCAGTGAAGACATTCTCAAATGGAAAAAAAAAAGTTTTTTTATCAGTAGACCTACTCTAAAAGAATTGCTAAAGGAAATTTTTCTAACAAAAAGGAAATGATACCAGATGGAAACTTGGGATAAGAAGAGATATAAAGGAAGAGTAACAGAAATGGTAAATATCTGGCTACATAGAATAGATAGTCTGACATTTGGGAGAAATAACATCATCTAATATGATTCAGCGTATGTAGATGAAGTGCATAAGATAACTACAACATAAAGGGAGGGAGGATATAGGAAATTGGATGGAATAAACTTTCTACATTCCACTTGAAGCGGTAAAATATTCTAAGTAGGCCCTGAAATGATAAATTTTTGTATTATAATCCATAGAGTGATTACTAAGCATTAAACAAGGAACTGTAGTAAATAAAAACACAATAGATAAATTAAAATGAAATACTTTCTAAATTAAATAAGATGAAATAAACAACCCAAAAGAAAGCAGGATAAAAGAAGTAGGAACAACAACAAAAAACAAAGAATGAAGAATAAAAAAAACCAGAAAACAGATGGTAAAACGGTACACCCAAATCCAAACATATAATTACATTAAATGTAAGTGGTCTAAACATACCAACTAAAAGAGATTGTCAGAATGAATTTTTTTGATGACTTAACTATATGCTGTTCACAAAGTATTCACTTAAAATATGTTGATATAAGTAGGCTCAAAGTAAAACTGTGGAAAATGATATACCACACAAACATTAATGAAAAGAAAGACAAAGTGATTATATTTATATAAAATAAATTTCAGAGCAAAGAAAATTACCAAGAATAAAGAGTGACATTACATAATGATAGTCAATTTATCAAGAACACATAACAACTCTAAATGTGTTTACACCTAACAACAGAGCTTCAAATGCATGAAGCACAACCTAAAGAATTGCAATGAGTTGAATATGCTTATCTCAGTAATAGAACTAGTGGATAGAAAATTCAGAAGGGTTTAGAAGAACTGAAAAATACAATCAACCAACAGGATCTGCTTGACACTTATAGAGCACTCCACCTGACGATAGCAGAATACACACTGTTTTCAAGTACCCATTGAACATTCACTAGCCAAATCCTGCTTCATAAAATAAATGTAAAGAAGTCTAAATGAACTGAAATTAAATTGCAAACAGAAAGATGGCAAGAACAATATCTCTAAAACTTGGAAATTAACAGTATGGCTTCTAAGTAATTCAAAGTTTAAAGAGGAAGTCTCAAGGAATTTTAGAAAATATTTTGAACTGAACAAAACTAAAAATACAACATATCAAAATTAGTGGGTTGCAGCTAAAGCAGTGCTTAGAGGAAAACAGCAGAGCAAAATAAATTCGAAGCAAAACAGAAGAATGAAAATTTTAATATAAAAGCAGAAATCAATAAGATTGAAAACAGAAAAATAATAGAGAAAAACCAAAAGGTGATTTTAAAAAATCAATAAAAATGGTAAGCCTTTTGCAAGAATGACCAAAAAGAAGACACAAATTACCAATAGCAGGAATAAAAAAGGAGATATTTTATGCATTCTTCAGATATTAAAGGGGCCAAAGGGAATACTATAAACAACTGTATCCACATAAATTTGACAACTTAGATGAGAAGTACCCATTACTCAAAAACCATAAGCTACCAGAACTCCTACAAGATGAAATAGAAAGCCTGAAGTGTCCCAAATAAAGAAATTGAATTTGTAGTTTAAAATCTTCTGAAAAAGAAATCTCAGACCCAGATGTTTCCACTAATGAATTCTGCCAAATATTAAAAGAAAAAATATCACTAATTCCACACAATCCTTTCCAGAAAGTTAAGGAAATACTTCCCAACTTATTTTCTGAGACCAGCATTACCCGGGGGGGGGGGGGGGGGGGGGGCGAGTACAAGAAAAGAAAACTACAGACAAATATCCTTCATGACACAAATGTAAAAATCCTCAACAAAACATTAGCAAGTATATATGTGTGTGTGATATATACATACGTCATATATACATATATGTAAAATACATCATGACCAAGTAGAGCTTTATCCAGGGATTGCCAGGGTGTTCAATATTCAAAAGCCAATCATTGTCATCCATCAAGTTAGGAGGGTAAAGAAGAAAAACCAAAACCATATGATCATATTCAATGAAGCAGAAAAGGGGTTTGACAGGATTCAACTTGTATTTTTGTTATCAACTCTCAGCAAACTAGGAATAGGAGAGAATTTCCTTAACTCGATAAAGGGCATTGACATAAAACATACAGCTGATATACTTACTGGTTAAAGATCGAATGTTCCCCCTAAGATGGGGAATAAGACAAAGATACCTGCTGTCATCACTCCTGTTCAATGTCATACTGCATGTCCTAGCCAAAGCAATAAGACCATAAAAGAAATGAAAGGCATATTGATTGCAAAAAGGAAATAATGCTTCCCTTATTGACAGATGGCATGTTTGTATATATAGAACATCCCAAGAGACTTAGCAAAACAAACAAATAAAAAACTCCTATAATAATAAGTGAATTTGGCAAGGTCACAGGATACAAGGCCAACACACAAATCAATCATCCTTCTGTAGGCCAACAGTGAACTATTAGAAATTGACATTAAAAACACAATGCCACTTGTAATCAATCCAAAAGAATGAAATACTTAGGTATAAATCTAATTAAACATATGCGAGATACCTACGTGAAAATTGCAAAATGCTCATAGTAAAACTCAGTGAAGACCTAAATAAATGGAAAGAGGTATTGTGTTTATGACTGGAAGACTCAACAGAATAAAGATACCAAATTTTCCCAAATTGGTCCATAGATTTAAAGCAATTCCAATCAAAATCCCAGCAGAACTCCTTGTAGATATTCACGAGTTGATTGTAAAAGGTCATGGAAAGGCAGAGAAACCAAAATAGTCCAGATGATTTTGAAAAAGAGGAATAAAGTTGGAGGAATCACATTGTCTGATTTTAGGTATTATTATAAAGCTGCAGTATTTGAGACAGCACAGTATTGGCGGAGGAGTAGGTCCACAGGCCAATTAGAATAGAGAATCAAGAACCCAGAAATGGACCCACCTACATATGACCAACTGATTTTTGACAAAGGTTCAAAGGTAATCCCATGTAGAAATGTCTTTTGTTAAATGGAGTTGGAACAATTGGACAACCACATACAAATAGGCGTCAACCTAAACCTTACATATTATAAAAATAACTAGTTCAAAGTGGATCGTGAAATGTAAAATGAGTAGAACTCCTGGAAGAAAACACAGGAGAAAATCTCTGTGGCCTGCGGCTGGGCAGAGGGCGCCCAGACCTGACACCAAAGCACAATCAACAAAAGGAAAAAATTGCTAACCTGGACTTCATCACAACGAGAAACTTTGGCTCTGTGAAAGACACTGTTAAGAGAATACAAAGACGAGCTGTGAGAAAATATTGACGAATCATACGTTGGACAAAGGACTTGTGTCAGAATATGGAAGGGACGCTCAACACTCAACAGTAAGGAAACAAAACGCCCGATTTAAAAATGGGCAAAAAACATGAACAGATGCTTCACCAAAGAAGATATACAGATGGCAAAAAAAAAGAACATCATTAGCCATTAGATAAATGCAAATTTAAGCCCCAACGAGATGATACTGCGTATCTCTTAGATTAGTTAAGATTAAAAGTACTGACAATACTGACTCCCCTTGCGGATGTGGGACATCTGGATCACTCCTACATGGCTGGTGAGGACGTAGGATAGTAAAGCCACTCTGGAAAACAACTTGGCAGTCTCTTATGAAGTTGAATGTACGTTTTCCATAGGACCCATGTTTACTCATTTCAGAGAGCTGAAAACTTGTGTTCACACACACAAAAAAACCCGTACACAAATGTTTACAGCAGCTCTATTCATAACCACCAGAAAAATGAGGAACAACCTGAATTTCCTTCGCAGATGAATGGATAAACCAGCTGTGGGACACCCACACGATAGAAAACCTGTGCTCGGCACTACGAAGGGGCTAGGTACGGATAGGCACAGCGACCTGAATCAATCTCGAAGGTACCCTGTGGGTAGAAGAAGCCAGGCTCGGGGGCTATGTGCTGTATGGTTGTATTTCTGTGATATTCTCCGAAAGAGAGCATGGTGATGGAGAATAGGACAGGGGTTGCCTGCACTTACAGGTGTGGAGAGAATGACGGAGCTTTAGAGAGAATTCTTCTTGGTTGTGATCATGGTTACATGAATTTATACACATGTGAAAATGTATAGAACTGTACCCAAAAGAAAAAAGTCAAGTTTTCCGTGTGTTCATTTTGAGAGTAAAAATGTTAAAGGTATATATCATCAGCACTACTTTTCCTTAGACAAATGAAATTCAGGTGAGGCCCCTCTGCCTCTCATCCCCACTTTCCCCCCTGTGCTTCTCACAGGGGGGTTGGTTAGTACTGAGCTGGGGAGCACAGCCCGTAGCCTTGCAGGACACCGTGGTACCGTGCCCGACCACCCTCACCTCTCCTCCAGTCTCTGCTCACTTCTCCCTGAGCTGGGTCCCTCTCCCCTGTCTCCTGATGTCCTCACCTTTTCCCTCCCCCAGACTGCCCATCAGTACCCTGTCCCGGACTTATCCGAAAGCTGAGACCAGATCGCGTGTACTGGCATTCGAGACTCTGTGGTTGGCCTCGCTCTTTTTGTCCTCTCTCTCTCTCTCACTTTATTCCCCACATGTCCCCAGCTGTCCTGTCAAAGCTGACCACTCGGTCTTCCTTGGTTGTCTCCCCATCACTGCCCACCCACCCCTCCAAGCCACCTCGCATCAGCCCCTCTCCTGAGGGCTTCCCTGACCCCCTCACATGGCTGATCTCCTTCCCCTGTGAACTCCTTTGGCAATTTGTCTAAACTTGTCACCTATCCCTTATCACATCGCACCTGATGTGTGAAGAGCATCTCTTCCTCTAGACTCCACGCTTTTTTTAGTCGGCTGATTTTAGTTGATTTTCTGCAGTATTCTTCCCTGAACATAAATACCATCACCCTATTAGCATGCAATGCCATTTTTCTGCAGAATATGTTTAGTTTCTGCACTATAACAAGCAGCCAGAATTTGTCACTCTTCGTCCTGTGCTCCCAGAGCACTGGTGCATAGCTCCTTGACAGATACCTTCACGATGGTTCTGGAGGGAGCTGTGGGAGACAGGAGAGCGCGCTGCTTCACAGCACAGGCACCCAAGCCAGCCAGCTCCACCATTTCCTAGTCACGTGACTTCAGTGAGTCATACAACGTCTCAGTGCCTCAGCTGCTTCATCTGTGAAATGGGAATTATAGTATCTATCTTAAGGGGTCATTGCAAGGATAAAAGTAATTAATATATGTAAAGCATTTAAAATAATGCCTGTTACATAGCAAGTGCCCAACAAATGTGTCTATGTAACCATTGTCCCTTGAGGGACACCAGAAAAGATCACCGGGGGCTTTTTGAGCCCTGCGTTCAAAACCAAAGGGTCAGGTTTGTATCAATGTGTATTTAGTGCACGCGTGCACACACACACACACACACACCCCTTCCCTTCCAGCCCTCCTCTCTCTCTCTCCCCCACCTCTTCAATTCAATAAGAAGAAGACAAACAACCCGATTGAAAAATGGGCAGAAGATTTGAGTAGACATTTTACAAAAGAAAATATATGAAACAACATGAAGCCTGTGAAGGGGTGGCCCACGTCATTAGTCATCAGAAAAATGCAAATTAAAACCACAATGAGGAAACATTGCGTGCCTACAGTGAGAAGACACTAACAGTACCACGTGTGGACAACCACGTGGAGGAACACAAACCCTTGGAGACTGCTGGTGGACACGCAGACACGGTCCAGCCACTTGGCGCAACATGGCGGTATCTAATCACAGTGAACATACATTTAGACTATGAATCCTCAATTTCACACCCATGTATTTACCCAGGAGAAAGGTGTGCCTGTGTCTACACAGAGACATGGGTGTAAATACTCAGAACAGTATTATTCTCAATAATTCCCCCTGAACTGGAAACAACCCAAAGGAATACTAGTCAGCCGTCAAAAGGAATATTAATGTACACAACAACATGGAGGAATCTCGAAAACTTAATGCTAACTGTACGTTCAGGACTATATGCTGTCTGATTCTATTTCTATGAAATTCTAAAAACGGCAAAACTAAAGTGACAGCGGATTAGTGATTTCCTGTGGCTGTCATCGAGGGGAGATCAACCACGAAGACGCAGGACAACACCTGCCAGGACGAGGGAACTGGTTCGTCTCTGGGTTTTGGTGGTGGTTACACAATTACCAAAAGTCATCAAACTGTACACTTAAAATGGATGGATTTTATTGAATGTAAATAATGACGTAAAAGAAAAAATCAAACCAGAGGCTGATGAAGTGTCTTTCAGCTGGTTGTCCCAGTGCCTTACGCGTGGTGTCTCGGGGCCTGCCAAGATGACCTCCTTGTTGGAAATAAGGTCATTCGAGGCTCATTTTCTTTCTCTTGCCTCTGAGCTGCAGTTCCAGCTGACATTGACCGATTTCCAGTGGGCACCATAGTGTGTCCCAGGCGGAGGCTGACGGAAACAAGCTTGTGTTTCTGTCACTAATGATATAAGCCTTCATCGTAGTCTCTGCCAGCCCATGTTGGTTGTCATTACACCCATTGAAGAAGAGAACAGAGTAATAATGAGCTGGGTGTTTTCGGCTCACAAATAATTTATAATGGGCAAACTAGGACAGGAACAGGGCTTTTTTTGGCTAAGGAGGCTGCATGTCACTCTTTAAAATCTAGGCCAAAAAATTATTTATAATGCATAGACAGTCACTCAGAAAGTTAAAAGGCTCCTTTCTTCTCTCCCGTGTGTTTGAACATTATGCTTTTTACCCTAGACTCGCAGTAGGCACCTTGGCATCTTCCTTGGACGCCGGCGTCAGTCCATGACTCTGAGAGCACGTATATGAGGGTGGTTACTTGGCGAGGAATGAGGCCTTCGTAGAAACCCCTTAAGGGTAGTCAGGTCCTCCCCCAAATCCAAGAAGGTTAGGAACGAGGGGAAAGTGAGGAAGAGGAGATCCTTACGGACGGGCAGTGATCCCACACTGTGGGCAAGCTTTGAAGAACTGCCTCAGGTGTTATCAGGAAGGAACCCAAACCGAGATACAATCAGCAAAGGATGGCTTGTCAACAGGTGTGTTGACATAAAGACAGGTCACGTGTCCTTAGCAGAGGCAAGCAGAGTGGTTGTGGCCCCTGTGGCATCTAAGAAGAGGATACTTGCATTGCATCCCTGTGTTTGCAGGGCTGTTTGGGGAAGCAGAATCTTTACTGACACTGATAACCTGTAGTTTCGGATACCTACCCCAAGGGAGGTGAGGCCCTCTCAAGGGAATTTGCTGAGTTGTCACAAGCCACACATGTTGGCCGATAGCCTCCTGATAAGCAATCGGCTGCCCTGGGCACCTTGATGCCAGGCCCCGGGGTCCCTAGAGCAGCAGGGAGACCCGTTCGCCAGGCCCCGCAGCTCTGGCTCCTGCTCTCTCAGCGAGCTGGCTGTGGAACTAGTCCGTCCTGGATGAAATGAGGGAGGCGGGTCAACTCTGATCGCCTTTGACTAAGGTGACTATTGCTACGGGGCTAGTCCCGTGGGGCAGAGAGCCAGCCCCTGGTCTGTGGTGTGTCATTAAAAGTCAAGACCTCTAGAGTGGTGCTGCTTCCCTGACCTCCTCAGGGTGAGGGCAGGCTCCTGCGACACATGCTGCTTGTTTGGCTATCTAGCAGAACGGTTCCTGTAGCCGTGCTTTCCTCTCCCAGTTCCCGAGGATCCCAGGCTTCCTCAGAGGTCCCCTGCCTCCAAGCCGAGCAGCTCGACTTTGACTCTGTGTAGATGTGCGGTGTAGTGTGTCATTTTTTTAAACAGACTATTTTCTTTTACAGTAGTTGTAGGTTCACCGAAAAACAGAGCAGAAGGTACAGAGATTTCCCATACATCCCCTGTCCCTATGTACGGACAGCTCCCTGTTAGCAACAAGCCCCAGTGGATACAATGGAGGAGCCTACAGTGACACGCCGTTATCCCCCGGAGTCCAGAGTTCACATTAGCACTCACTCTTGGTGTTGTACATTCTATGAGTTTGGACAAATGTAAAATGACGTGGATGCACCATTATAATACACGGAGGAGTTTCACTGCCCTAAAAATCCTCTGTACCCCGCCTGTTCATCCGTCCCCACCTCGGTCCCTGGCAGCCGCTGATCTTTTCACTGTCTCCATAGTTTTGCCTTTTCCAGAATGTCATATAGTTGGAATCATGCAGTATGTAGCCTTTTCAGATTGGCTGCTTCCACCTAGTAATATGCATTAAGGGCTCCTCGTGTCATCTTCAAAAGGGTTCATCTGCTCTAAGCAGCTTGACAGCCATACACATTCTCTGTCATACGTTGGCCCCGGGTCGAGCACGGCTTGCAGACATTTTTGTGTGGGGGGTTGTGACTCGTCTCCCCACAGGATGATGAGCTCTGGGACAGAAGCCAGGACATATGCCCTGTGTGGCATGGCTCTCTGCCAGACACTCAGGGTACCTGGTTTCCCCTTGTAACTTGATGCTGAGGGCTGGGCGCTCTGGGCTGGAGGGGACATGGTTAGAGCCTAAGGGAGGGCTATCAGCGCAAAGCCCTGTGGGCTGCAGCCATGTACAGAGCATGTCATTTGCTCTCTGAAGTTTAAAGCTCCATGAAGTCAGAGTGAGCAGCGTCTGGCAACAGAGCTAATCTGTGTAAGATTTTGCATCTGAGTCAGAACTTACTTATTAACGCTGTCTGTCTTTGTGGCCAAGAGTCTGGCAAAACATTTTTCTGTCCCCATTATCCAACTCTGAAATGTGGCGAATGTTACTTTCCCTGAAAGAGTTCTGATAAGATGATTACAACAGAACACACTCTGATAGAAAATACCTCTATTTCATAATAAAGCCCTTATGAAGTGGAATGTTCCAGTAACCTGTGTGTTCTGTGTTTACAGAGCTTCTCGAAACAAGTCTGAGAAGAAGCGTCGGGACCAGTTCAATGTTCTCATCAAAGAGCTTAGCTCCATGCTCCCTGGCAACACACGGAAAATGGACAAAACCACCGTGCTGGAAAAGGTCATTGGATTTTTGCAGAAACACAATGGTAAAGGTTACGTTTCTCTCCATTTTTATTCCATTCCTGTCCTTTTCATTTGGCGATGACTTGACCAAGCTGGTGTTCTGCTTGGTTCTCTCTTTCCAACAAAGCCAATCTCATCAGTCACAGGCTTCCTCTTCAAAGGCTCTCCACCCTCTTTAACATCCCACCTCCAGCAGGTTTGGGAAAGGATACTCACCTCCCAGATTGTTTTATTAGCCAGAGGAGAGAATCCAGAGCCGCCTCACAGGTAGCACCCAGCCTAAGTGGAGTGGCATTAACAGTGGGAGTATCTTGATGAGAAATGTCTGCAGCAAGCATTTTTCATTCAGTTCTGAAGAGAGGCAATGCCCAAGAACTCATTTGCCACTGGACCGGAGTGGACTGGTTTCTCCCACCACCTCCGCCAGGCCCCTGAACTCTTTGGCCTTCTGAGCCACACCATGGGAGAAATAAATTGAAAATCAGTAGTTTACTTACTGTCAAATCCATTTTTTTAATTGAGATATAATTCATGTGCCATAAAATTCGGCATTTTAAAGTGTATAATTCAGTGGTCTTAGTATATCCAAAAGGCTGTGCCACCGTTAACACTAATTTTATCATCCCATAAACCGGTCACTCCCATTTCCCCTCCCTCCAGATCCTGACAACCGCTCCACTACTTTCTGTCCGTCTAGATTTGCGTGCTCTAGGCATTTCATACAACTGGAACCATCCGATATGTGGTCTTTGGTTTCTGGCTTCTTTCACTTCGCATCTGTATTTTAGCAAGTACTTGTGTTTCAGTCCACATTACGGCCAACCGTATCTATTGTATGGCTATACCACATTTTGCTTAGCCGTATACCAGTTGATGGCTTTTGGGTTGTTTCCACTCTTCAGCCGTTATGAACAATGCTGCTGTGGACCTTCATGCACAGTTCTTTGTCTAGGTCTGTATTTTCAGTTCTCTCGGATATATATGTAGGATTAGAATTGCTGGGTCCAGTGGTAACTTAAGTTCAACTTTTTGAGGAGCTGCCAAACTGGTTTCTGCAGTGGCTGGACAGTTTTATACTCCCAGCAGCAGTATATGTGGATTTCAATTTCTCATCCCCACTTACCACTTGTATTGTCTGGTTGAATGTGTGCGTGTGGCGTTTATTACAGCTTTCCTAGGGAGTATGAAGCAATATCTCATTATGGTTTTGATTTGCATTTCCCGCCATATGAATGATGTTCAGCTTTTCATGAACTTATTGGCCATTTGTACATCGTCTTTAGAGAAATGTCTATTCAAATCCTTTGTCCATTGTTTAATTGGATTATTTATCTTTTTGTTATTGAGTTGTAAGAGTTCTTCGTATATTCTGGATACTAGACCCTCATCAGATATATAAAATTTGCAAATATTTCCCCCATTCTGTGGGTTGCCTTTCACTGTTTACTGATGTCCTTTGAAACACAAAAGTTTCTAAGCTTGAAGTCCAATTATCTTTTTTTATTGTTGTTTTGTTTGTCTTAGGTATCTTATCTAAGAAACCATTGTCTAATCTAAGGATATGAACATTTACATCATTCATGTTTTCTTCTAAGAGTTTTATAGTTTTAAGCCATAGATTAAGCATCAAGCATATAAGCTACAGGGTGAGCATTTAGGTATTTGATCCGTTTTGCGTTATTTTTTGTATATAGAGTAAGGTAGGGAGTTGAAATTCATTCTTTTGCATGTGGCTATCCAGTGATCCCAGCATTTCTTTCTTTTTTAAAACTTTTTAATTCTTAAAGAAAATATACAAATAGTAACTATACAGTTGAATTACTTATCACACTGTATATTAGTAAACACAGCTGGGAAACCAACACCCAGGTCAATAAATATAAGCTTCCCCGATAAATGCTCCTTCCTTCCGATTACCTCTGCTTTCCCTAGAAGTACTCTCTATTTTGATTTCTAATACTAGAGTTTCCCTATTGGGACCTTATTCAGATGGAATCACAGATTATAAGCACGATGTTTATGAGGTTAATCTGGGTTCTTCTAGTGATGTGGCTGGTTCATTTTCATTGGTATATAGTATTTCATTATATGAAGTTACCTCTTGAATCTATCCTTGAACTTACGTCTTTCTCAAATAACCCACTCACCCTTTTTACGTTTTTCCTTTAAACCCTCTTACCTCTTAGCACTGACCACCCTGCCCTGCTGCTCACCCGTGGATGGTACTAAAAAAAAAAAAATTGGAGAAGAGTTAAGAGGGTTCTGTAGATATTAACAAGCAAGAAGAGCAGAATTCTTCTTTTTTTTCCTTCACCATGACACCAAACATAATAAAGTCAGAAATGTCAGGTTATTGAGGAGATAATTACGATTCTTCTGTGCTTACAGTGATGCTTCTCTTTCATGGAACGTTTTCCTAGACAAGATGATTTCATGGAAGAGGGCACAGCTAGGACATTAGAAAGTTTCATTATACTTGCTGTTCTTTTATTATTTCTTTAATAATTGTATATACCTATTAAAAAGATGACAGTAATGATATATCCTCCTTCTTTTTCTTCCAAAGCTGCCCAGGGGAGTGTAAAGAATATGTTAATTGCTTTTGTTAAAAGTCAAGGAAGAACAATCAAGCAGGATTGGAATAAAGCATTGCAGCAGTTTTCGATTGCCTTAATAATTTAATCAGAATGGTTATGTTTCCTAAATAATGATTTGGCCAAGTGAAAAAGCAGGTTGGTTCGATTACCAAGATATTTTGCACAAATTACTCAAACTAGGTCAGTCCACTGAGAAGCAGGACAGCTGTTAAATAGGACAGCTGGGATCAAGTTCATCAGTGTGACATTTATGCTGGGCTCTGTCCGCTGCAGAATCGCAGAATTGTCAAATTGGGACCTGGGAAGGATCAGTCAGCAGAAATGCAGCCTCCTCACACCAGGAGCGCCCATCTTCATCTCATCTTTTTTATAGGAGGAAGGCCTACTTTGCACAGCCCCCTTAAAGGCAACTCTGATCACCTGAGGATCTCACTCACCCTCTGTGATTTTATATTTCAAAGAAAGCAGAAAATTCATGGTTGATTTTATGGAGAAATACAGTAGTTGGACCAAAATTTTGATTAAATCAAAAAATAAAAGCAAACAATAACTTTAGTTATAATCCAAATAGACATGAACTCCACAAGCATCCACAGTAGGGCCAAGAACAACACAGTCAGCATGTATTCAGGGCTCACCGTGAGCCAGGCAGGCATTGTTCTAAGGACTCTTGTATGGGAACGCACGTGAGCTTCACAGCAGCTCCTCTGAGTTAGTATCATTTCACAGATGAGCCAACCAAGGCACAGAGATGTTTGGCCACTCACCCAAGTCAGACAGCCAGGGTGGTGAGGAATCTATACAAGGCAGTCTGCCTCCAGATCCCAAGTTTTTAATAGGACACCACGCTGTTTTTCCACAAGGCATCATTCACGGAGCTCTTGAGGATATTTGTATCACAACTGCGCTCTAGCTGCCCATTAGTGTAGCCATTTAGCCTACGGGACCTCCATCTTGGCCACCCATTAGAATCACCTGAAGAGGTTTTAAAATACATATAACTGGGTCACACCTCAGAGACCAATAAATCAGAATATCCAGGGGTGGAGCCCCAGTGGTGAGCTACAGCTGGCTCATCCTGACTTGCAGAAGATGATTGTTAGATTTTCAGGAGTTTTGCAAGCCAGTTGACAGCTTAAAATCAGCCATTATGTGAGTATTTACACTACAGAAATGGGAAAACACTATAAATCAGGGCTTTTTCTTCTCTTTTCTTTTCCTTTTTCTCCATCTCCTTCTCCTCCTCCTTCTTCTTCTCCTTCTTTTCCTTCTCCTTCTCCTCCTTCTCCTTCTTCTTCTTCCTTTTTTTTGTAGGGAGGGAGAGCCTGTTACCAGCACACTACTGGGTGAGGCACAAGCATCTGTATTTTCAAAGCTCCCCCAGGTGATTCCAGTGTGCAGCCAGAGTTAAGAACTGTGGATTTGAGACCCTCAGTTTGTTTCTCATAGTCCATAGTCTCTCATGCTTTATTCCACCTTCTGATTGGATAGACCGGTGATGAGTAGTAAGGAGGGCACGTATTGCATGGTGCACTGGGTGTTATACGCAACTAATGAATCATCGAACTTTACATGGAAACCGGGGATGTACTATATGGTGACTAACATAATGTAATAAAAAAACATTAAAAAAAAAAGAACTGTGGATTTGGACATGTCTTCTGCCTTCATGATTAGGAAGACCACATGATATGTAAGAAAAGATGATTAGGTCTAGGAAGTCATTATAATTCTTTATAATGACTCTTTCCTCAATAATCTTTCAAGCATCCCCATATTCTCATATTGGAAGACAAATCTTGATCCTCTAATGGACACATATTCTTTTTGAAGGAATCCAGATCAAAATGAGAACCTGAGCATGTTTCTTTGGAGATAAATTTTGTGTCATCAGTGTCTGTTGGAAGAGATAAATCCCTAAATTATGTAAATAGCAATGTGTATTGCGTGTCCTTATTCACATCCGCCTAAATGTTACTTCTACAGGACCAGGCTGACCTGCACGCTTTCCTCTTCTTGTGTGAATCTCGAGCCAATATCATGGGAATTTCTTCCAATATCAAATCATAGTCCTCCTTCATGCCACTTCAATTTGTCTGCGTTAGTGGATAGGGGCTGGGGGCGGGAGGAGACGCTGCAACACAAAGAGAAATGTCTCTGGTGGACAGGGTAATATTAACCCGGCTTCATAGAGAGTTTCTGCCCATTTCCCAGGCTTTTCTTTGACCACACATAACCCAAAGACATACGGCTTCTTGTTCACACCTACCAGGAACAACTGGGAGGTGAGCACTCTAGGGCACAACTACGATTTACACTACAGTAGAATTTGGGGTTCAGCTATTAATTGTAATGTTTTTCTTCAAAGAAATGCTTCCAGGTGGTTTTGCTTCCCTTGCTATTTAGAAACTGCTGTCACCACACCTCTTTGCTGACCCTGCCCTGTCACCTGTAGCTTATGAGATTGGTCACATCAAATGCCAGTGGAGACGTGATTATAACCCTAAACTTCGTTTCCCAGTTTAACATTTTTTTACTTGCCTTAAGACATTTTATCTAACATATATATTTTTAATATGCTGTGAAGTGAGCCTGAACTTCCAAGGACTACAATCAAATTGTTGAAATACAGAGTGAATGAAATGGCTGCTCTCAATATTATTACGCTGGTGTTTAGGATGAATCTAAGTCATACTAAAGGATCTAAAGTTACTTACAGAAAAGAAACGGGCCTTTCATTTTCCTCTACCATTAAGTTGAATGAACCACTATCTAAATTCGCTCTGGACTGCTGAGGAGACTCTTCTCCTGGAAAATTAATCTGCAGCTTGATCCTAATGGTCAAAAGAACATTACATGAGTTTATGTGTGGGGAACAGGGCAGAGCATTTATGGCATAAATTTATTAGCATGGCCTTGGTAGATCTCTTTTCTAAGTGGTCAAGCTGTGGCAACCATTCGAGGAAATGAGAGTTTCACCCTCTCGTCCTTGCCTCGGCTGGCACCCCAGAATGAACCCTGGTCCAGAACTGTGTGCAGCACCCTCCCTCTGCTTCCCAGGATGCATTTCACCTTGTGCAGCCTCTGGCCACCGTGGCGGCAACAGCTCGTCCTTTCAAAATCTTGGAGGAAGAAACCATCCCAGTAGCACCAAGAAAATAATCCCTAAAGAAACCTCTTACTACATAAAAAGGAGCAAAATGTTGGTGTAGATGGAAGATCAACTGAAGGAAAAACATATATGTGATACAGCCTTTGAGCTATCTGGAATAATCTTATTGGAGACATTTTAGTAATAAACAAAATACACTTTCAAAAATGCGAAAGAATTCGAGTATTTAAGGAGTCCTGTGTATTCCAGTGACTAGGGAATTGACAAACATGAATACCACCTTCAGTACAAGGTAGTTACAGAAACAAGCAAATTATAGATCAGTCCAGAAAAGGTTTGAGAAGAATATTCTGGCTTTAAAAGCAACTAAGGAACATGTATTTGTCTGACCCGTTGTACTTCAGTACGTGGAAATGCTGGAAAATAGAATGACATTCTGCAGGACATTCTGCATAGACACGGGAGGTTATTTACTCCAAGCCTAAAATGTGTCTGGAATTTTGAAAATCCCAGATCTCTAAAGTGTTCTGCTTTGCCTTGACCATGAAGAGGCAGCTTAGGACCGTGTCCCGCCACCAGCCCGGTCTTTGTTCCCATTGCCTTGATAGGTGGCGACTGCCTAACTCCCAAGTGCTGACTGTGGGCTTCGTCGTGTCGAAATTCAAGGGCATTGTGCTCCTGCTACTGGCAGGCACTACAGCCCCACGGAGGGTGGAGGACTCTTCTCCTGAAGCCTCATTAAAAGGGTGTGAAAACATCCAGAGACGCCTTTAAGCCCATTACATCCAAAGTTCTTAGTCCTTGGAAATCAGCCTAACCTACTTGCTTATCCTGGCTTCTTTAATTAAACACCGCAGAAGTTGACGCAAAATTACATAGAAATAAGTGGGCTTCATTTGTTAATTCTAATCCCAAGGTGCCTTTGACTATAACCGTTTATTTATGTTTTTTGGTTTTTTTTAGAAGTCTCAGCGCAAACGGAAATCTGTGATATTCAGCAGGACTGGAAGCCTTCATTCCTCAGTAATGAAGAATTCACCCAGCTGATGTTGGAGGTGAAATGCACTTTCAAATTAGCTTAATTGGTTGCAAATCAAAATGTAGCTGCTTGTTCCAGATAAGACCCTGTGCTCAAGTAAACAGCTGTCCTTGACCCTGTGGAAAGAGGTCTTGAAACAGACACCCCTCGAAGCCCTGCATGCTATTGCTTATTTTTTGGCTACTGAGTTTGGCAGTATAAGCAAGAATCCCAAAACTGGATGTGAGTGTGTGCAGGGAGAGCCCGCTCATGGTCTCCCAACTAGAGGACACCCAGTGGGGACCCAGGAGGGACAAGGGTGCAGGTAGGTAGAAGGAGGGGAAAGAGGGAGGAAAAAGCGCATCTCTGCACTGTCTTTGTGGCTCAGAGTCTCCTCTTTAGCATGCAATGACTATATGATTATATGTTTCCCTTAGTAGAACACATTTTGAAAACAAAAGTCTTCTTTTAAAGTTAGGCTTTTAACTTGAGCTCATATTACATCAACATTGCATGTGGGTGTCTACCATAAGTGACCCTGTGCCTCTCCACCCAGCACACGCCCTTTCTGGGCTGAGAAAGATGCTCACATTTCTCCCTCTAGAAAGTTAGGTGCCCACACCCATCTGCAGGGCTGTATTTGTGGAAATCTGGCCGAGCTGGGCCAGTGGCCTTCTTCAGTGTCCTGTGTTTACATTTGGGTGAAACCCATCCGTACAGATGAGGATGAGTGCCTATAAAAACACGTGGCGGGGTGCTCTGACGTCTCAACTGGGGAGTAGGCTGGGAGTGTACGGACATGACAGTGGAAGGAGAGAAGGCTCCAGACACGGACGTCTGGGCCCTTGACTTAGAAGAGGAAACCGAGACAAATGAGTTCAGCGAAAGGAAGTTAGACGCTGGCTACATGTCAGTGGTTCCTGGCAGGGTTTCTGGAGAGTGGCTTCTTTCTATATCTCATCTTAGGTGCGTGTATAAGACTGATGTAAACTTTAATTTACATAGATTAACTATGCAGAAAACAGAAAGTACTGGAGTAAGAAAATGCCAGAATGAAGATGTCCAAATATTATGAAATATAAGCGCATTAATGATCATTTGCATAAAATGAAAGATACTTAAATCTACATGTGAACTATATTTAAAGAAAATACAGAACTTTCTCCAGAAGCAATGCATTTTAAGTATGTTAAATTTAGACCAGCTTGTGAAATATAATGTTGAATTAATGCATCATTATGCTACTTTACATAAACCGGTTTATCTTTTAATTCTTAGGGACAGTAGCTAAAACGCGTAACCCTAGAACACCCAGCCGCTTTTTAAGAGCCTGTAGCACACACTTCTTTCCCCCCGCCCCAACTGAGTTTCAAGATATCCAAAGTGTCTGAGGAAACAAGACTTTTATAAAGTTAAAAATGGATACATATTTGGGCTGAAAGGGAGAACTGAGATTCAAGAGACTGGAATTTCTAGAAAAAGAAGATTTTCGATTTGTATGTATATTCCTTCGGCACATTCCCCGGCTCCCAGTATAGACTCCTTGAAGCAAATTAAAGGACTCATGCCCGATGAGTCCTGTACAACAAGCAGGCCTTCTGGGCAAATGGCAGCTTTGGGGAGCCTGGGAAACCCACCCACTAGGACTCCTGGTTTATCTCTGTTTCAAACTTCTGTTCCAAGCTGCTGCTCTTCAGGAAACACAGACCTGGTGATGAGTAACTGCACCTCCACTGTCTTCTCCCGGATGGCCTGGGCCCCGTGGGGTCCCCACATGACGAAATTGTCACCATTTGCCACTAGGCAACTTCTTACTCCTGTGTGTCCCTTTCCAGCCACAATATCTCCTTTTCTAGAACCGTTTCAGGGACTGTGAGGAAGTCAGACGCCATGTCTTGGTAACCGTGAGGTGTCCGTTTTAAGTCAGGACAGAGCCCGTCAGGCCCCAGGGAGCTGCACCACCAGTGCCCTCTCGACGTGAATCCCTCCTCCATCCCAGACTCTGGGAGTGTGCGCCCATGGTCGTGGGGTTTGAGAGAACAGAAGTGCCGTGGCTGCATACCAGCCAGGCGGGTACGGTGTAAGTGGGCAGAGATGATGGCTACAAGCTTCTCAACACGTTGACTCAGATGAAGGGGCAGCGCTGTTGACTGGCCATTAGGGAGTTCATAGCGTTTCTTCTGAACTGTATTCAGAAAAGCGACAGTGATCTTTTTGCGTAGCCCAGAGGTTGTCCCTGGAAACACAAGAAGCATCAGAATCAGGAATTGGAAGAAAGGGCTGTTATCATTTCCTTCTGGTGTGTGTCAGGTATAAAATGTGGTCCGTGATGGCATTTTTGGCATCCCTGAAGCTGCCATCACAGTCAGCTTTACTTTGCGACTTTGCAGTCAGTCTGCTGAGTCCCTCAGATGGCGCTGATGGAACCCTCCAGAACCCCAGCAAGTGTGCTCCAAGCAGTGACTCAGCACACCTCTTGTGCATGTAATGGGAGATGCCAATAAGCTGATGAAAGTTACCTTCCATCTATAAATACCTTCAGCTTTTTAACACCCACATGCTTTACAAATCCAAGAGGGGCTTGGGCTCACTGAGCAGGAAGATGATTTGGACTGCTTCTCTTTTTCCAGGATGCTGCCCTGCTTTGTGCAAAAAGGTCTAGCTGACGTCCTCAACAGTGCCCCCACCTCTTAACCCCCCCCCTTAGGAGGGCCACAAATAGAAATGAAGAAACCGTTAGGAAAAGAAACAAAAGGTGCCAGGACGTACCTCTGGGTTCACCATGACCCATAAATCTTATTCGGGATTTCTCAACCTCGGCCCTGTTGACGTCTCGGACCTCATCATTCTTTGTTGGGGGCTGTCCTGTGCATTGTAGGACGTTCTAGAGCATCCCTGGCCTCTACCCACTAGATGCCAACAGCACCCACCCCAGTAGTGACCACCAGAAATGTCTGCTGCCATCAGTAGATGTCTCCCAATGAGGGCGGGAGGGGCAAAACTGCCCCCAGTTGAAAACCATGGATGTAACCCAAAAGGATGAGGTCCCCTTAAGAAGCATGCTTTAATATATTTTTCAGTCTTAAATCCTGCAATATGTGAGTATAAAATAATAAATGACCCTAGCGTTCGTTTTCCTGATAAGAGAGCTCTCACTCATCCCGGCACCATGCACTGAGTGGCCCGTTTCCGGTTCCTGTTGCAGTGCACTTAGCTACACCCTCCCGACTGAAAGAATTAATGCCTCTTTGGCCATGCAGACTTCCGGTAACACCCTGAGAGGAGCTAGCTGAGTGCATACAAAATGTTTCCAGAACCTTCTAAGCACGTATTTCAGCGTGGCTTTTTTTTTTTCCCTTAAAGCTGAAAAATTCTCACACTCGAGGAAGATGTTGTTTCCAAGATACAGTCAGTACAAAGTGATAGGTTTACAGTAACCGTCCACCCGAGCATATTACTCCCCCAGACACTCGTTTTCCGGTGAGATGGGCTTGTTTTCCATCTCTTCCGGGCACCCGTACAGCCCGTTGCCAGGATGACCCCACTCACTGCTGAATTACACAGTCTGAATTCTAGAAATCAACTTTCAGATGTGTCTTACGAAAGCATCGTGAGCATCCAGTAAGGAATCTAAAAACAAAACAGAAGTGTCTGTGAGAAAACATGAACGGCCTACATCCTTTCTTGTCTATCAGAAGCACCTAGAGCAGCGTGCCTCACACTCAGCAGACACTCAGCACGTAATGTGAATGTTCCCTACAAGCAGGTCCTTCGGGAGGTAGTCCCGCTGTAGCAATGAATGTAGGCAGAGGTCGACCCTGACCGACGGGGGTTAATGCACCTGTTGGGTCCGATACCTTCCGGTAAACGTTTTCCGCTGAACTCAAAGCGATATTGGGAGTCAGGGGATGGGAACCATAAAATATCACTGACATCTTCTTAATGGTAATTGTGATGTTTCTGATTCAGCCCAACAGGATGTTTACCATTAAAACTACATAGATAATTTCCATGGCTACACTGAGTTTTAGGATACCAAGGGGTGAGATTTTCCAGGGAGCCCTTGAGTGCTTTCGCAAACCCTTTGCCTGGGCTAGACGAATTCTGCGTACGAAACGATCCTGTGTGCAAGGCTGAAAAGTGCGGTGAGGTTATTTGTGGAAATATTCAAAGAATTACAAAATAAAGTCAGTGTCATCACAGGGGATCCTTTGCTTCAGTGACATCCTCCTCCGTAAAAGCGCCACTAAGGAGCCTTCCACTGTTGGATTCTCTGCAGGCCCTGGACGGCTTCATCATCGCAGTGACAACGGACGGCAGCATCCTCTATGTTTCTGACAGTATCACGCCTCTGCTCGGGCATTTGCCGGTAAGTTTCTGCTCTACTGGCCTTTGCCAGGCCACATTATCGTCTTCTCTTGAGAAGCATTCAGGTCTTAGATCAGGGGTGATGTAGATCTGAGGGGGCCCGTGTGTAAGAGGGATAAAGGAGCGTCCTCAACAAGGTGAGGCCAGGATCCCGGGAGACCTTTTAGAGGAAGGGCAGGTGCAGGAATATGCTGTTCTAGAATGAACAAGGCACCAAGATCTCGACATGCCGAGCCCTGGGGGGGGGGGGATGTGGGTGCAGGTCCTCATCCTTCTGTGCCCCAGAAACCACACAGGAGCTGAGCTGATGAGAGAGTCGTAGCACAGTTAGCATATCTTAGAGCCTGGACAGAGGCTGATGTATGCCCTGCAGAGGGAAAAGCCGACCTCCTGGGTCAACTGAGAGCTGGTGGAGGAACGCGCAGCAGATAGATAGAGATGGGACGTGGTTTGGGGACATAGTCTGAGATTGCAAGTAGGTGATGGCACTTAATGCTATTAAAGGATCCATGACAGGGGTGATGGCGGTGGGGGGAGAGTTGAAATATTCTGGGGAGATGTGTTTGGACCAGGGCGGCCTTGGGGAAATGGGGAGGGTGTGGGCAGGAGAACAAGCTCTGCCGTCCCGGGGTGCATGCTGTTTGACAGAAGCCCTCAGAGGTGCTCCTCCCTCCCCTTCTTCCCTCTTTCCCTGCCTTCTTCCCTCTCTGCCTCGCCTCCTCCCTCTCCTCCTCCTCCTCTCTGCCTAAGCCTGGCCGGCGCCCTGGTAACCGCCAGTCAGAAGGACCTGGCTCACCGAGCAGCACGAGCAGCACGTGGCTGGCCGAGGGTCTGCCTCTGGGGATCCCTCAAAGGAGTTTGGCCAGCCTTCCTTTTCCTGCCACCCCATTGTTTATTCCTGCAGACTGTGACTTTGAATGACAGCTCTGCCAGCAGCATCCTGATGGGGATAAAACTTCCTCTCTTCTCTCTCCTCCCCACAAGCCCTGCCAAACCACTTAACCCCACCGCTCCCCGCTCCCAGCACAACCATGGGCGCGTAGCCAACAGATGTGATGAGGAGGGTTACCGCTTCCCCTGGTTACTGTACAAAGGAAATCCTGGCCAGGAAGACGCTGGAGGACAATGGCTGCCTCTCTTTAGCCACACCTGCCAGGGAGTAACGTGGCCTTGCTCCGTGAGCAGCTTGCTTGCTTTGTGGGGATGAGCCCAGCTTTGCTACCAGCCCAAGATTCCATGTTGTCCTGGGTCACACTTTTCCTCAGAAGCTACTCCCCATCACATCGTTTCTGCAAATGACGCTGTGTGGAGATCAGAGCCGCTGTCTGCATTCTTCCTTTGCTGGTCACTGTGTGGTGCATTCCAGAAAAGTAGCTTTTACCTTGCGAGGCAGTTGCCTTTGCACGACCCCGTTGACTGTCTAACCTTTGTGTTTCAGCCCACTCCCTGCACCATCTCCAAGGTGCATGAAGTTTGGGGCGTTCTCTCCCCTCTTGATAGCTGTCAGAGAGGCTGGTTCTCACTTAGCCCCAAGGAGGCAAGAGTGCAATTTCATCTTGGTTTTCTCTGAAGCCAGAATAGTGATGAGGCTGATACGAGGAACACAGAAGTGACCCCATCCAATCAGCCTGGCTTCTTCGGGCTGACCTGAGGCGGCTGAGGAAAGAAGAAGCGAGGGGGTGCTTCTTTGGAGGGGCTTGTGTTTTGCCTTGAATGGACAGGGTTGGGCCATGACGGCGCTGGTTGAAAGCAATGACACAGAGCCTCCTTAATGGCCCGGGAACGCAAGAGCCCAGAGCTGTTTGAGTAAACAGGATTTGCACTGTTCTGCTTTATGCTCTCGTAATTATCTGATGACCCAGTTGCCATACATGGCAGAGGGGACTTAGAAAGTGAGCAGAGAATTCTGATTTGAAATTCCGGAGCAATTTAGGACCACCTTCATGAAGTATTTCCTAACTTTGGAAGGAGCGGAAATGATCCCATCTCTAGCTTATTAATGCTAGACCCATATGAATCATGCATATGTATACATAGACCCACTCCCAAACACACACAGAGTCAACCCTTGAGCTCTCCAGTGGAGCCCAGGACGGACAATCCCCAAATTTAACTTCCGTTTACTTCTAACTCAGATTATCTGGTTTTTACCAAGAGCACGACCTTCTTTTCATTTTTTGCTTAGCATTCACTTGCATCTTTACTCTCATGGCAGGACCAGGGCAGTTAAGGATGGACACTTCCCTGGTACCCATCAGTAACCAGCTGGTTGAGCAGAAGAGCCCATCCGGAAGTTACACCCCTATCACCTCAACTTTACAAAGGAGGAGGCCCAGCCAGTGAGGGCAGAGCAGGGGCCTTAAACCAGGTGCAACTGCCCTCAGAACCCAAGCCCCTTATCCCTCGGTTCTGGTATCTTCCTGATGCCAAGGATTGGGGTTGCTCTCCAGGAATTCTGCTATTGGCTTCATTCACCTTGATTTGGACGTATTTATTATTCAGCATGAGCCCAGGACTTGTCCATGGATGATGCAGCCATTGAAAAGCCCCACGTGAGATTATTTTTCCCTAAGAGTTTGCTATGTTGTTTAGAGATTTCACCTGTTAAACCATTAGAGACTAATAGAAAAACAGCTTAACTTCTATTGAGCACTCACAATGTACCAAGTGCCATTAAGAGTCCCTTACGTGAGTTCATGGGTATAAAGCACTTAGAATAGTACCTGGCACAGAACTAGAGCTAAATCACATTTGCCATCCTTACAATGGAGAATTGCAATTCTTAGGAAGAGAGGATGGGGAACTGGAAGGCAGTGGTCAGTCTTCTTGGAACAGGGGCCATTGAAGGAAGGCGTATCCAACAGAGATGCAGTGTGGGCAGGGGGCAGGAGGCCATGGGCCCCGGCTGCAGTGCCCCCTGTTGGGATCAGAGGCTGTCATGCCTGGGGTTGGGTCCCACTGCCCCTTGTGTGGCCTGGGATGGGAGGCCCACCGGTGATTGGGAAGATTGAGGGATAAAAAACAGCAAGAATTCCTTTCTTCTTTTGAGACCTTCGAGCTTACTATCTCTCTGTTTCCTTCCTACTGCTAGAAACTCAGACATGGCAAAAGCTCACATGACAGATTTTTGTACAGCAATTTTCTGATGGAATATTCTAGAACTTTCTTTCCCAAGTTGATAGAAAAAAGAAAATAGCTCAAAGCAGGAAATGGTTTTAAGACAAAGTCAAAACTTTCCTGTGGTGGTGACACCAGCACATTTCGGTGTCTAGAATTAACACAGGCAGTCAAAGAAGCAATGTGGGCCCGGCAGATGAGCATGCAGATGGAAGACCAAGGGCTAAAGGGAGCTTCTGGGATGAAAACCTTCCAGGAAAGATCTAAGGGACTAAGTCACATGCCTCCGACGGAACTGGGAAAGAATATGGCTGAGGCAGAACCAAATGAGAGGCCCATAGTAGGCATAAACTGTATTTCCTATTTGGACTTTTGTTTGAGTTTCTAAAGAGTCTAACTTTCCGGATTGCTGTGTTGATTTGTTAATGATTGCAGTGTTTGCTTAATGAGCTGGACCATGCTAAGCGTGTACGTAAGGCAGAGGTCCTGTCTCCAGCCCTGAGCACAGACCCGATTGCCTTAAGTGTTCATTGAGTGAGGGGCTGAGTTCATAAACGGGGCTGCTACCTCGGGAGCAATGGCAAACAGCTCGACGGGAGTGGGAAATGCCTCCAAAGTGAGAAATATGGGCACAGACAGTACCACGTCCCCAAAGGAAAATAATCTAAGGCACAAGTGATTATAAATGTGGAGAAATCTACAGACCAAAAACTACTTCCATGGAATGCTGGTTCTCCCAGTGAAAGCTCTAGCAAGTAATACAAGATCGAAGTAGAATAAAGGGTCAGGTTCCCACGACAAGGGTCACAGCAGGGAGAGGAGGTCACAGAAAAGGAAAGACAGAGCCCCTGGCTTACTTTACCACGCAGCACAGTAGCAAATCTGTGAAACACCTCCCAGGAGACATGGCTCCACCCTTCCTTCCCCGCCCCACCCCGCCCCGCCCTCACCTGCTAAAAGAACCCACCTGGTCTGGGGCATCTGGTTAGAGATGGTTCTGGGTGGGGGCCCAGCTGGGGGTTGCTGTGTCTAGGAGGCTGTGGCAGGTGTGGCTGCATGCAGCTAAGAGTTGGTCAAAGGTTAAAAGAGTCCAGGTCACCGGTTAGATTTATTTTATTTTATTTTATTTTACTTTATTTTATTTTAAAGATTTTATTTATTTATTTGAGAGAGAGACAGAGCACAAGCAGAGGGAGAAGCAGGCTCCCCGCTGAGCAGGGAGCCCGACACAGGGCTCCATCCCAGGACCTGGGATCATGACCTGAGCCGAAGGCAGGCGCTTAACCAACTGGTCCACCTAGGTGCCCCGATGTTTTTCTGCTTTAATGTGCCTCTTGATTTTTATAAAGCATGCACACAAAGGTATGTATAAAACATACATTCAGTGTTTAAATTCATGGTAAAGAGAACACAAACATACAGGTAGCTGTCACTGAGCCAAAGAAACAGAATATGTCTGGGAACCAGAGAAGCTCCCGTCTGTTCTTTTCCCATCACACCCCCCTCCTCCCAGCCAGAGATGACCATTTTCCTGGCTTTTAAGATCATTGTGTCCTTGGTTTTCTTTGTAGTTCTACCAACTTTTCATTTGCCACTCAACACTACGATTTAGCGTTCCCTTCTGGTTAACTTTGGGAAATAGAGCCCTGGGAAGCGGACGCCTCTTGCTCCGTGCTGCTTGTGAGAGCCATCGTCTCACACTGTTAGCAGTGGCGGTCACGGGTTTATGCCGCCGCTGCCCAGTATTCCATCGGAGGAATGTGCTAACATTTCTGCATCCGTTCCGGGTCGGAACTCTTGGAAGGGGCTTTTGTGAACATGCGGCATGTGCTTCCTGATGCGCATTTGCAAGCAGGCCGTAGAGAACTGATGGGTGGGATGGCCAGACTGGAGAGTAGGTACACCTTCCCGGGTACCAGGCAACACCACGTTGTTAACAGTGGTTGCACCGTCCACCAGTAGAGTCGAGGGTTCTAGGCGCCCCATGTCACAGAGCGTGGAGTGTCGGACTTCTTAGCATTTGTCAGGCTCGCACATGAATGTATCTCATGGAGTTTTAACTTGCTTTTCTCCTGATTACTAATGAGATTGGGCGTCTTGGCGTGTGCTTGTTAGCCATTTGGGTTTCCTCTTTTGTGAACACAGTGCTTGTTTGGGTATTTTGCCGTTCTCCTACTGAACTGTCTGGTTTGTTTCTTGTAATTTGGAGGCATTCTTTCCATGTTCTAGACACTAATCCTCTGTCGGGTACCGTTTGCATTGCCTCGCTCGCTCTGCCTTAGGGATACGGGTCCGCTGAATGCACAACACCCAACACTGGACGGGGGAGCTCGACAGCGGTTTATCCATCTCATGCACTCATAGCCTGGAGACGAGGACGCAGGGCCACACGGGGCCGTACCCTCGAGCAGTGAACCAGCAGGGGCTGTGAGAAGCAGGCTTCGTAGTAACAAGAGGGTGGGGCACCCCCCGATTCCCACAGGGGTGAGAGTGGTTTATTTGAATAATTCCGCAGGCTGGCAGGGAGCTAAACCCACCACTCAGGGCTGAGCAGGAACTGTGCCTGTCTAAGGAGCATTATTTAGCCAAGGGACCTTTCCACGGGGGCAGAGTGTGAAGGAGAACTTTCATTTGGGCTCGTTGAGGGCCTCCCAGTTTTGCTAGGTGACAAGACAGCATTTAACACTGAACCTTAATTTTAGGACTTACACCATGGCTTATGTGTTACAAATACACTCTCTCATCTTGCGGCCCACCTCTCCCTCTCTAGGTTCTTTCCATGCACAGAGATTCTTTAGCGTTGCTACCTTCTCTATCCTAAATAATTCTTCACTACTCTAAGGTCAAAGCCACTCCCTGTACTGGCTTCTGAAAGCATTACCATTGGACTATCAGTTTGATTCTGAATCTAAACGGCATCAAAGCCCATTGGGTGTGTCTGCAACTTTCTGGCCCTTTAGGGAGACCAAGGTCCTGACTGCTTTGGGAAGCCCATTCCTGCCTCTTCGCAGTGTGAGGCTTCTCCACGACATCTCACAATTGCCCCTTCTCCAAGACTTCTCACTGTGGCCAACACATCTCCAGCCAGAACTGCCAGGACACAGAGTGTCCACCCAGCTCCCTTCCAACCCAGCCGGTGGGCTTTGTGCGCTCCGTGGGTGGGCGCACTTAACTCTGCTGGGTGCCACCAAACTGGGACTGCTGGTTCCTAGGGAGAGAGGACAATGCCTTGCTGTGTCCCGAAACACTTCCCAGTCATCTCCAGGCTCCCAATGGGCACAAGAAGAAACATGGGAAATGTGCGATTTGGAATTAGGACAGGCGTTCATAGTGAAAGTAGTCTTGGTAACGATCCTTGAGAAAGCAGCCAAGGACCTATCAGTAAGTTGGGGTAGAGAACCTTCTGTCTCCAAGAGGTAAATGATGTTCCCGACACTGTGATTCAGCTGGGAAGATGGCTGCGGACGGCACGTGCCCTCCCTTGTCTCTGTAATTGCTGTCAATTTAATAAACAGAGCTCAACTCATTCAAGGGACAGTTCAATTGCAGATATGATTTGTTCCCCTGTAACCATTAGGGTTTGAATTTTCCAACTATCGTTGTTTGTGTTCATTGTCGGCACACGGAAATGGCATAATAGTAATATAATAGTGAGTACATAGAGCTTGCTCTGTGCCAAGCACGGCTCTGAGCCCTTTCTGGGTGTTAACTCATAATCCTCATCACCACCCCCCCAACCAGCCTCCATCCGGGGTTCATCTTTATTCTGTGTAGAACCTGTAGCCCAAGGTGCCCCCACAGCCCTGTGACCTGCCAACTGTTTTCCACAGAAGCAGCTAGGTCAGGCAGCCCCGTAACCCAGCTCTCTGTCATACTCACTTTGGGGGAAGGGGGTTCCAACTGGCTCTCCAAGAAAAGACCATGGAGTGACTTAGTCATCGTGTCTCTATCTGCAATGTCTTTAAGAAGAAAGACTACTGTCATCTGTGAGCATTAGTCATCATCTAAAAAACTAAAGGGAATGAGCTTAAAATAAAATCAAGAACATCGGAAGGAACTTGGAGAGAGCCCGAGGGAGAAAATGATAGCACAGGCTAGTGAGGGGTTCACAGAGTCTTTGCCCACGGAGATCACGCCCGGGTGCCATCAAGCTGGGAGTCCCTCCTTTTCCTCTTCCTGTCCTTCCTCTGCCACCAAGTGGTGTCACCCTTCCTCACAGCCCCTGGACTGCTGGCTGCAAGAGGGGAGGGCCTCGCCTGCTTCGTTGTGTTTCTTCCCGGTGCGAAAGGCAGTAGCTGGCACACGGTGGCCCTCAGTCGGTGTTGGGTGGATTCTGTTGTCGAGTGACCTCTTTGACTCTCCTTCCTGTGCGTCACGTCTCCCTTTCCCTGTGCCTGTTCAGACTGACCATCTCTAGCCTGGTGGTGACCTGTGCTCCCTCTCTCTTCAGGCCAGAAAGCACAATCCTGCCCTCCCTTCCTCTCGGTCCCTCAGCAGGTCCCGTCCTCCCCACCCCAGGCACACAGGACAGGGCACTCACTCCTCTGCGGCCTTCTTGGCTCTGACCTCACTTCCCTTTGCAATACCTGTCTCCACCACTCTCCTCCGTGCCCCCTGCCTGGAGTACCCTGGCTCCCCACAGATATCATCCTGTTCCTCAGCTCCTGCTCAGGGATTCCTCCCCATGGGAGTCCTTCCCTGGGAGCCTCTCTGTCCTTATGACTGGAGTCTGTACACCACACTCAGCGTTCTTGGGGTACCTTGTTTTTACTCCTGTTGTCATGCTTGCCCCCCGCCCATACTTCCTTCAGCTAGTCAATGCATTTCTCTCGAAGGCCGAGCACCATTCGATGTCAGGCACCCAGGGGTGAAGAAGGCAGACGTGGCCCCTGCTCTCCTGGAGCTCCCCTTGGATGAGGCAGGCAGAGGACACACATCAGCACATGAACGAACAAGAAAACTTTGAGAACTTTCCTGAACGGTTATGAAACACCTGATCCCACGGAGCATTCGCTGAGTGATTACTGTGTGCCCTTGACCAGCAGCTCACGCCACCCTCCCAGCTTCCTCATCTTTTGGTTGATGAGGGGGCAAAGCCAGCTTTCAGTCCCGACCTCTGGGGCTCTCTCCACCTTGCCGTGACGCGGCCTGTCCCTCACAGGCCTCCCCGTCTGGGCAGACCTTCCCCTCCCCGGCCGTGACAGGACCGCAGAACATGTAGAGCAGGGGGCCTCAGAGGCCAGAGCCCCAGCTGTCAACGTGGCGTCCCTGGATGCTTCCTCAGAGGCAGTGCCTTCAAAGCAGGGACCTGAAGGATGCCCGGGAGTTAGGCAAACACACCTCATGGTGCAGCCTGGGGAGGGCCCAGAAGGAAGAGCAAGCTGGCCAGTTGGAGAAACGGAAATTTGGACGGCGGGTAGTACGAGCCTCAGAATTGAATTGGGTGGTTCAGGCTTCATCCTGGGAGCATTTGGCAGCCAACAGACAGTTTTTGTCTTGTTTTGTTTTGTTTTTTTGGAGTAAGGGCTACACCCAGCATGGGGCTCAAACTCACAACCCTGAGATCAAAAGTCACATGCACTGTGGACCGAGCCAGCCAGGCACCACTTGCAAATGGATCGTTTTAAGCACAATGGCAACCTGATCTGATACAGGGCTCCTTCTGCCTGCTGGTGGAGAATACGTTGGACAGGGACAGAAGTCGATGTGGGAAGACCAGTTTGGTCCGTTCATTCCCCAGATAAGAAATGATGGTGCTCTAGACTGGGGGTCGAGGTCATGGAAATGAAGTGAGAGGATCGGAGAGAATTTGAGGGAGCGGTGTGTCCCAGCACTTGGACATTGTTTGGATGTGAAGATGAGAGCGGGAGGAGGAGAAGCTGAGGATGCCGCCAGGGTGTCTGATATGGGCAAGTGACCAGTTGGCAATACCATGGGGACATTGAACACAGGGGAGAAGGAGGTATGGGTGAAAAAGAACGACATTGGGGATGCATGTCAACCTCTGGTCCCCAGGGGGCGCACAACAGAAAGTTACCTGGATAAGAGTGTGTAAGATTGTGTTTAAAAATATAGGAAAGGATGAGTTTATTGAGGGAGCCTGAGGCAGCAAGAAACGTGCCTGTCTTCTCTCCCTCTCTCTCTCTCTTTCTCTCTCTCTCTCTCTCCCTCCTCTGTCAGCTTCCACCCGCACTAGTGAATATGGGAGCCACTAGCCACATGTGGCTTTTTAAGTTCCAGTTAAAATAATTAAAATTAAATACAATTAACAATTCAGTCTTCAGGGGCACCTGGGGGGCTTAGTGGGTGGAGCGTCTGACTCTTGGTTTCAGCCCAGGTCATGATAGCAGGGTCGTGAGATTGAGTCCCACATCAGGCTCCGTGCTGGATGCAGAGCCTGCTTGGGATTCTCTCCCTCTGGCCCCCCGACCACGCATGCGCACACTCTTTCTCTCTAAAAAATAAAAAATAAGTGTAATTTTTAAAAACCAATCTTCAGTTATACCAGCCACATTTCAATGCTCATAGCCACGTGGCTGGTGGCTTTCATAAGGGACAGCACACATGATAGATCATTCCCATCACCACGGACAGCTCTATCGGACAGAGCTGTATCTAGATTCAGTGCCCAGGCACTCAGAAAAAAAGCACAGTTCCTTTGATTGAGGAGACCTTTAAGAAGTAAACAGGTGTTCGTTTGCTGGAACCCTATGGAAAAGGAACCCTACGCGTTCTTCAGGACCCTTCACATGAGCAAGTGGGCCTGCCTGGGGGCCCCTCGCTGCCCCCGCTGTCCCGGCCAGAGCACAGGAGTGTCGGCAGGTGGGGTCCTCCAGGAAGAGTAGGACTCCGCGTGCTTGTCCAACTTAACTCTTACTTCTTTCTCGGGCCTATGGGCAATACTTTTGCCCTGGAGCAAGCAAACCCTTCTAGATTGTAATTCAGGATGACAGTGATAAATTCGAGGGTCTCACAGAAAATCAGATCTTGAACTTTTCATTTCAGAAACCAGTTCTGAATTGCCTTCAATGTTCAGTTTTGGCTTTTGCTTTTGTTTTTCGTCTTCATTGAGTTGTGTACCTTTGTTCTTTATTTTCTTTTTCAGTCAGATGTCATGGATCAGAATTTGTTAAATTTCCTTCCAGAACAAGAGCATTCAGAAGTGTATAAAATGCTTTCTTCCCATATGCTTGTGACAGATTCCCCCTCCCCAGAATACTTAAAATGTAAGTTTAACTTTACTGGTTTTACAAGATATAAAGATAAGAGTTTTACTTTTGAAAGGAGGTTAGAATGAATTAAGAAGGGAGGACTAATTTTAAGAACAATTCTCCTTGCGACTCAGAATATTTCCAAGATCCTTAGAGGTATATTTTAAATTTAAAGCTAAAACTGGAGTTTGGCATATGTATGACATTTAACTTCTCTGTGGAAAATTTGAAAGCATGGCGCTTAAGAAGAATTTGTTTTGCATGTAATACAAGAAGTTTTTTTTTTTTTTTTTTAACACGAGAGTCTTTTGGTAACAAACAATGCAAAAGTCAGGGCGCAATGTGCTTATTTTAGGGGACACCGTAGTGCTAGATTTGTATGATATCCAAGTCACCAACAGAAAACTGAATAATTAGGTCAAAACTCCAAATTCTCCTCTCCTGAGGCTGTCATCTGGTTATTTATATACATTTGCAGGTTTTGTGGAATTTTCTCAAAATTGGCAACCTGGGTGGAAGGCCAGGCTCGGTGCCTTCTGAACTGGGTATCCTTTCACAAAGCACCGACATTGATGGAGACCGTGCAAGGGCCTCGCACTTACTTGCTCAGGCCTCAGATCACTTTCCGTGAATAATGTGTCCTGTTGTACATCTGATTTTATTCAAAGCCACGTGAAAAGATTAAATTAAAGAGAGCAGCTCTATACGAGCAGCTTTATTTTAATACACCATATGAAAACAACCAGAACTAATCAATGCCGACATAACCAACCACAGACATCTGTGAGCAAATTAAGACTAATTGGGCCCAAGTATGGAATGCAGAATATCTATATAAATTATGGGGGGGAGCCCCCTGTTCTGCAAAGGTCGTAAAACCATGTCCAAGAGTCAGTCTAATGAGAGAAATGTCCAGGCCGGGTGCAGACCAAAGCCCAAGAGTTACACAAAGACACAACTTGTTTAGTCTAGAATCTATGTCATATTCACGTTCCTTTTCTCTTTTTCCTTTAACGGCCCAGCTGACAACGATTTAGAGTTTTATTGCCATCTTCTCAGAGGCAGCTTGAACCCAAAGGAATTTCCAACTTATGAATACATAAAATTTGTAGGAAATTTTCGCTCTTACAACAATGGTAAGCTTTAATTGTCATATAATTGCGACAGTGTCTTTTATCATGCAAACGTGCACATGGGGGCAGAAGACTCACTGAGGGAGGAGGAGTGAGAATATGTGCTTTTCATATTTGCATTTGGATTTCCATGTTCCCGAGATGCGTTTTGTGCTCGTAAATGTTATCTCCCGTTCGAGAAGAACACACTCCCACACTTGTTTATGCCGGGGCACAAAGTCCCACTGAAATGCACTTTATTCATTTATTTATTTTCAGGCTGATGGAATAGTTCTGTGCTGTGAGAAACAACTTACAGTTAATAAAGAACAGGCTCAGCCTCCACACAGCCGAACAGGGCTGCATTGTGACGTGAAACTCCATAACCTTGGTTTCTGCATCTTAATTCTCCTTTTTACACTACTGCTCTGAGCATGTGTTCATGGGTCTGGGACATAGGTCTTCTGCTCCCTCTGACCCATGTGCACAGGAAGTGGCCGTTTTGTGATGAGCCAGCAATCCACACTGGATGAATTATCAAGCAGATAAGCCAAGCAGTAAAATCGTCCTCTCTGAAATTACCCAGATAACTAATGGTCTGAACTCTGGCTGCACCTCTAAACTCGACTTACACCCTCAGTTTCACTTCTGACCTGGGGAAAATAGGAATGCAGGCCCAATGCCAGAAATCCAGCAGAGCCAGCTCCAGCCCCCAGCCCCACGGTGAAGCCCAGCACAGGAAGGCCGTGCTTGGTTTGCTCCATGCCTCCCACCTCAACACAAAACAGATCACTTTTAACGATCTATCATTTCATAAGACCACAGAGATGGGAAAAAACGGAAGGAAGTGTTGACAGGGATGGTGGAAAGAGAGAAAAGGAAAGGAGAAATTTACCAAAGGAGAACAAACGGGGAAAGATGAGGCCCCAGGAAGTTGACGGCAGCCCAGGCTCAGGCAGGCGCTGTCACTGTTATTTAACTCCAGACCCACGGTGGGGTCCATTACCCCACCAAATTAGTCGCAGAGTTTCCATTAGAACCGGCCAACATAATGGCCCCGAGTCCTAATGCTGAGGCTATCCGGCATCTTCCCATCACCCTTAGACAATCCCCTGCTCTCTGTGGCTTGCATAAATATACATGCTTTGTCTCAAAGGCTCCAACGAGATGCTAAGCATGTTGGTCTTCCAACGTGATTTTCAAGCCTAATGTTCAGGGCTTATGCCTGGACGATGGGCTCCAGGGCCAACTGGCAGCCCTCTGGGAACCCACCCAAACAGGGCTCAGTGTTCCTAAGTGGTTGGAAGTGAAGGGAGGTCAGCTTTCGCAAGTGGGGCCCTAAATCCGGGCTAAACGGGATAGAGCCAAAGCCTGACCATGCCTAACCTGACTCATCTGAAAGGCTTTCCTAAACCTCATGAGAGGAATGTTTAATGAACCATATACATAAGTAAATGGTAGCTGATCCGGCTACCGAGTTAAAGAACTGACCTAAGAGGTGCCACGTAGAGCACCCAACATGATGCCAGTCCTGGTGCAGGGTTCACGGGGTGAGGCAGCTCGTTAAAATGCAGATTCCAGTTCAGGAGATCTGTGGGTGGGGCTGGGATTGTGCAATTGGAAAGGAACCTTGGGGTTTTGATGAAAGGGGTCACGGACTTAAAGAAACACCGCCCTATCGTAATACTAAATACCATTCCGGAGGAATTTTAATGGTACTCCTCACGCTGGTGGTGCTCCTTCCAGACAGCTTTACCCTTGAATTAATAGAAGCAGTGGTTTAGAATTTGCTTAAAATGTGTGCCGTGGCCATGATGCCAGCTGCCGGAATAGCAGAATATCCATGTGGCTGCGAGCGAGGAAGGGAAAGGCACTCTGGCCCCCGGAGTGCCAAAACAGTGGGAATTATGGGACGCTGCTCCCACGTGTCCCCATGACAACAGTGCACCACTTAATTAAGAACTAACACGTGATTGGCTGGTGAGCAGCGGTCGCATGCTTTGTTAATTTCCATTTCCACAACTCTCCCTTAAGCTGCTGCAGGATATCACTTTGAAGCTTCCTGTCACTTATCACAGTTTAGAGGGTTTCAGGGAAAGAGGCAGGCNTCATTGTGAATACCTGGTTTTGTTTTTTTTTTTTTAAACTAGCAGAGCTTTATTTTCGCTTCAAGTTGAGACAATGTTTGTTTGCCTGAAAGAATGTGTGGAAATTATGTGTGATTTTTTTTTTTTTTTTTTTTTTTTGGAAACTGTTACTGCTATAAACACACAGCACTGAAAGTGGAAAATTTAAAACCAAGAGTGCCAGAGTGTCTTTCCAGAGCCTGTTGAACAAACCAAAGTTAGGGGGCTTTCTTGAGACAAGAGTCCCCAAATATAATTGTGGAAAAACTGAAATATAATTCTCACTTGGATGAAAATAGACAACAAAGGTCAGAGACAAATGAATTTCTAAGATGGAACCCTATGAAATCACCAACATTCAATCATTCTTGACCTATGAAATATGGTTTAACATACTCTAAGGAACACTTCAGATTTGATTTTGTAGGTTACTTCTCAATAAACCTTGCACAATGGGTTAATTAAAAATAGCTCACCTTAGGAGTGCTTCCTAAGTCCCAGGTCCTGGGCTCAGTCTTCGCATTGATAATCTCATTGAACCCTCCCACCAACCCCGTAAGTGGCACCTGTTGGCATCATCCCATCTAAACAAGGAGGAAAGTGATGCATAAAGAATCTGACGGACACACATGGGAAGTGGGGGACCTACACTCGTACCCGTTCTAACCCTGAACTCCTACCCTTCACCCCAGTGCTTTGCTGCCTCCCACAAATCCAAGTTGAAATGAGTCTTATAGCTGCAGCACACAGGCCTGTCCCTGCCACCTGGTGTGCCATTGCTACAGGGTGTCTGTACCTGTGCATGCCAGATGTCCTGCACCCATGTACCAAGCTGCTCTCAGGGTACCCAAGATTTGTTTTAAGTCAAATATGGTGAGACACACAGACATGGAAAGACTGTCAGGAAAGAAGAGGTTTTTACTCACAGATCCCTCCAAACAGGCACAGCACACCATGGAGGCCACAAGCGGAAGCAGCAGGGGAGGCTGGGGGCGGGGCAAATGGGAGAAGATGTGGGCAAGAGCCACTCGTGTGGTTGCTGTGGAAAAGAAGGAGCAAGGCAGGGTAAACAGGCTTCAGTTTGCCTGGTGGGAATGATTTCAGTGGGCTCTTGGGTAGAGGGGCTGCCTGTAGCTGTTGGATGCCTGGGTGATGAGGGCGAGTGGAGAGTAGCCCAGAGTAGAAGAGACCCACAAAGGAGATGGTTGGGGTGTGGGTTATAGATGGGTTGGTTTGCCTGTGCAAGGTGCATGGGAAGGTGAGTTATTCACTATTTCTAGGAATTGGCCAACCCAGAAAGGAACAGTTCCTCCAGGGTCAGCAAGGCCCCAAATGTCAAAGTATCAAATACAGAAACTAGAAAATATGGTTTGTACACAAGCCACCCCGGCCACTTCCCTGAGTTCCCAGGCACGGAAAACATTTAAAACCAATGTATAAAGTATGGAAGAAAGTGGACTAGGAACACTGGTTTTATTTTAATAGAATCCCTGCTCACACTTCAGAGAACTGTGTAGGAAACCCTACTCTGGCCCATTACCGGGAAAAGTCCTGTCATTTCTGTAGGGATGTTTAGTTTATGGAGCATGGCCTGGTCCATTCTTCTTTGATGCCTGCCAGGAAGATACAAGGCTCTCATTTTTATAAATAATGGAGTGGAAAGGACGGTGACCTTTACTCATCTGTGAGCCTACACAGTCCATGCCTGGTACATAAGTAGGCTCAACACAAGTACATTGGCCTAGACGGAGGCTCAGCGATCTTAGCCCCACACATACAGGTGGTCGGGGGCAGCAGTAGGATTCAGACCCGACTTTTGACTCATAGGGGAATCAGGCTTTTCCCTGAGAGCTGATAATACAGCTCTCCTTGACAGACCCCAGAGCCTACCCAGAGACAGAGCTCTTGCTACGCCTTTGACCTTGAATCCAAAGTGAAGATTAAATCCACTTTGGTATGTGCTGGGTAAGCTGGCCCATGTGTAACTTCCAGTGATTTGTGAGTTGTCCGCACTGGAAGGCCTGGGCAATAGTGCCTGGTCAGCGTGTGGTCATCCTTGGCCTCCATTCGCTCCCCATTCTGTGTCCCCCACCCCCATCAAGTTCCTTAGCCACCTGGGCTCCCTGGACACTCCCTGAGAGCCTTAACTGGACCCCTGACTCAGGCACCCCTGCCAGGACTGTTCCTGCCATGCTCTCTTCCCTGCATCTTGTTCACTTGATCAACCAGTTTGCCTTAAAGCTGATGGAAGCACTGTCTGTGACTCCCTTGGACCTTAAACCAGAGAGCAGAAAGGGAAACGTGTCAGCTCCAGGGCAGGGAAGACGGTGACACGGATCCAAGAGAGAGTTTTTGGTGACCTTTAGTCACGTAGATGAAGACACCATGTGCTTGCCTGCTACCCCAAATAACCCCTCAGCACTCGTCTGGCTCTGTCACCGGTAGGAGTAGGCCGGGTTAGGAATTTGGGGTGTGGAGAGGCATAAAAGCAGCTTTGCCCTTGTTAACGCAATTGACCTCTCTGGACATTTCTAGATTCACCGGCCGATTGTGCCACCTTCCCCCTGTACCCTCTGCGTTCACCATGGCTGTGCAGACAGCCACCATTGCCCAAACGCGGCAACAAAGTGGAATTTTCCCCTGCTTCATTATTTGCACATCTTGGTCACTTCTTAGGACTTCATCATTTGCTACAGATGTTCGAGGCGGGGGAGGGGACAGAAGCCAGGATTTCACATCTTTAACCTAGATTTTTTAATAAACGTGAAGAAGTACGTGTCGGGAAATGGGACAAGAAAACAGCTTTCCTAGAACTGTTTCACTTTAGGACGGTTTCTAACCAAGTCTGTGAGAAGCTTCTTGAAGGAGTCAGAGCTGGAACACAGAAGCACATGTCTCCTCCTCCTCCCGTAAAAAAGCCTACTGTGTGATCTCGGCCATGTGGCCTGGAGATTCAGGGAGGACCACTGGTGGGGGCCGCCTCTGGTCTACCTCTGCTCTTCACATCATTTCCAAAATGGGGCTGAAATGAAATTATTCGGAGCTATGTTTGCCTCAGAACAGATTTTTTAAAGTACCGTGAACAAATACACCCCTTCCATCATTTTCCTCCTCCAGTCACATAGAGGAGCCCCTGGGTCCTCTCCCTACCCCCACCCAAGTCCCACTGCCCACCCCCCACTTTTATGGGAAAGGAACTGGCCAGATGATTTTCCAAGCCATAATGAACAGTCTTTGCTTTAAGGGGTCCTAATAAACAGGTTCCAGTTCCTGAAAGATAAGTTCGTGCCAGGAAGAAGGCAATCCTGTATTGAAGCCCTTGCTCCGCCCTCAGACTTTGATTTAAATGTGCGTCTGACTGAAATCCAGAAAGCAGTATTTCAAAAGTTGCTGGTGTGGTTCCAAATAGGTCACCCTCAGCAAACATTCCACTCTGGGCTTTCCAGAAACCACACACCAGAGTATAAAAGTTTCTCTGCCCTCATTTTACCTATTCGCCTCTAACCACACAACCAGATTTGAAATACTGGCAGAAAGGGAGGCTTTTTAGCTTACAACGCTCGATTCCGTATGTTCCGTGGGATTTCTGTAGGTTGCCTTATTTTCGGGCTTTGGGGGTTTTGTTTCTTGTTTCCCTGAGCTGAATTGAGACTTCTCAGGGAACAAAGCCACACCCACCAGACCCCACTGAGAATGGAGACGTGAGTTGAGCACAGGAAGGAATCTCTTCTATCTGTCACAGGCCCCCAAGAGGCAAGAAGCAGAGTGTCCCCTCCACCCCAACAAGAAAGTGCCACATCCTTCCCTGGCAGCCGGCATCGCTGCCGGATTCGATCGCAGAGGAATGGAGATGGCAGTAAAGAACAAATTGTTACCCAAGGGCATCGTCCCGCTGCAGCGTCTAGAGCCCATATTGAAACGGAGCAGTGAGGAATGGCCAGACATCTATCAGACACGTCCTCCCGCTTGCTTCAGCCTGAGAGCAGGGGCAGTCGTTGTGATACAAATGTGCACAAGACGTCCACTTGGAGGACAGGGGGCGTCAGCCTGTGGGAAGTTCACTTCCCTGAGCTTACGAATCATCTGGCCTCATCCACCCCAACCATCTGGTGGAGATCTTGTCAACGCCATGACAACCTCCTGGCCCCAAAAAATACTCATTTTAATTAATGTATGCCGAGGGAAAGGAGAAATACTTAAGTGAGACGTATATTTTCCCATCGGAGTCATTTTTTCAATCCAGCAGATTGCAAACCCCTAGCTTTCTCGTGTGGCTCTCAGCTTCTCTCCAAGCTCCTTCTTTCTTTCCAATGCCAAACAGAACTGGCAGAAAGAAAGCATGAACTGTGCACACGCTGATTGCCCTGGCAAGTTAGACGATGCCCCGGGGCCAAAAACCGAGCAGGATTATTTAGCTGCGGCTATCCCGAGAACCCGGTAACTGGGCTGTTGAGAACCCATCAGGTGAAGCATGCCGTGCTGTGCTGGGGGGGGGGGCGGGGGGGGAAGGGAGGGAGAAGAGAAGAGCCTGAAAATCGTGCTTGATGAGCGGGAGACGGTTTCTCCTGAATGTGCAGGAAATTATTTTTCCCTTAACATTCCAATGCTCTAGCCCCGACGTTTTGGATATTTATCATAAATGAAGATTTAGAACTTTTTGCTTCCTTTAGCGAGCCTCCTGATTGTTTCACATCTTCCAGGACACCTTTCAGCTTTGAATTTTCGTTTGTTCTGTGAAGTGCTGAGAAAGCGATTTGTCACTCTCTGTGTGGACGATTAGGGTGTTTTCCTACAGCTGTTGCAACTAATTTATCATGAGCAGGCTATCTCTGATCAGAATACTTAATTGTTTAGGCCTGATGACTGGCCCAGTCCTGATGAGCTGTTGGTACCCCGTTTTCCATTTGTTTCTGCTCCTTTGCTGTAAGCTATGTTCACTATTCCCACCTTGCTTCTTCCCCGTTCTTTCCTACCCCTTTGAACACACATCTCATGCCACCTGGGACCTCCCTGCCCCCTCGGTCATCCTTATGTTCTTATGACTCGGGAGGTCCTCTTTCGGAAGCCAACCGCAGGTGCCAAGCGAGACGAACTTTAATCACTCATTCTCTCGAGCACCTCAGGGCACTCTCATGTTCAGAATCCCTAGCGTGCCAGCCCAAGGCAAAATTCTCTAAAATTAGAGGCTGCAATGAAAGGTTCAGGAGCAAAGAGGGGCTTGATCCCCACCCCACCCCACCCGTGGACCCTTTTAGTAGTAGGGAGACCGAAAGCAGAACCCCTCTGGCATCTTGCCAAGCGTGAGGCACCACTCGTGCTGTTTTCAAGGAGTGGTGACTGCTGTTGCCGATTTGCAGCAGATCAGGTCCTTCTGATCAGTGTGATTGCACTAGGAGGGCGGTGAGCTAGCCCGAGGGCCAGCGGGACCCAGCACCGTGCACCGCGCTCCACAGGCACCCTCCCACAGCGAGCTAACCTGTGTGTCAGTTGCGGGCTGGTATCGGAAGATGCCTTCCCCTAGCCGGGTCTTAAGCTGTGGTTTTGATGTGTGATGGAAGGTCATCTCATCAGAGACCCGTTCGACAAACATGTGTAGAGCACCTGCTGTGTGCAAGACGCCTGCTCAGGGCGGCGGACAGAGAACTAGACCCATCCCTGCCATAGGGGAAACCTATCTCTTTAGCTCCGGGCAAGAGGAAGATCAATTTCAAGTAAGATGACCCTCGGGGCAAAAAATGTAGCAAGCAATCATTGCTTTTATCTGTGGCGTGAGGACTGTGTGTGTGCGTGAGTGTCTTGGAGTGGCGGAAGAAAGGAGAGGGCTGATAAACAGGGCTGCGCCGGCGTCGACCGGGTAATCCTTCCTAGAGGCTCGGGAAGCCAGCTGTAATTAGATATGTTTTTTTCTATTACTTAAATTGAAACAACTAATTAAATCCTTAATTAACGTTTTTTAACTACCTTGGGATAAGAAGTGCCAGAGAAGTTATTCTAAGTGCTAAATATTACCATGAAGTCCCAGGGAGCAGTTTGCTCCTGTGTTGACTCTGGAATCTGCTAGGAGGCTCCCGCTGTGCATAAAAGTCGTTTGCAAAGCAGTCGGCAGAATGTTTCCAGTATCTTCTTCCCCTTGACTTCCCCCAAGGTCTTCCCCTTGGCCTCTGCTGAAACTTTCATCCTTGATTTACCGGCACCTTTGATCAAGCCCTCAGCTGCTTCAGGTTTGGGGGTAGAAAGCTCATTCAGAAGACGAGTTTGCTTGGTTCTGGGGCCCTCTGTAAAGTGTCTAGCTTCTCCAGCGCAGGCTGTAAGCAATAATGAAATTTCCCGTGCGGGGAGCATTTTCATCTTTAAAACCTTAGCAGTTCTAAAAGGACTCATAAAACTGCACTGAGAGGTAGCCAGGCCAGCAGTAAGCTCTGCAGAACATTCACTTAATTTCCATGGTCTCTGCCCCTTGAAGAAATTGTTAGGGGCTGGGGTCTCACTACCCCACGCTCTTTCCGCCCTTACGGTAAATCACAGATGAAGGCACTTACTGACAGAGCCCATGGATCATTCCAGCAAGGCGCATAGTTTAGAGACAAATGAGAGACCATCTCTTAAAATTTCCCGGAAGTCCTCGGAAGTTTGCTTAGAAGGCTGAGATTTTCTGAAAGAGTAGGGAGAATTTTATTAGGTCTTTATCTGGCAGGTGATGACCCTTAGCTTCAAGCATAGAGAATATTTCACATCTGGGAAATGTGTTAATGTCTCTTTTTTTATTATGCAGATGTTCACATCTGCAGACCCTTCCCCTGTGGGATTGCTTTCTCTTCCCTGGGTGAGTGCCTTGGCTCACGCTACACATTAATCTGCAGTGGTCTAAGCCAACTAATGACAGATGTAAACTCTCTAGGGACCACTATTTCCTACTTTGCCCCCTTTATATTCATGTTTGGAAACATTTATATTAATATGTATGTGAATGCATTCAGAGAATATGTTTGCTAAAATGAATTTATTCATGTTAGTGGCTAGAAGACCACATTATAGAATCACTTAGAAACCTACGAACATATAAAACAAAAATTATTGGAAAGCTAAAATCCAAAGAAAGTCTTGCAGATTTCATTTTAGAATGCATTTCATTTTCTGTTGCTTTATATGTTCTCAAATTGGAAAACACAACTATGTTTAAATCTACAAGTTCAGAAATGTACTTAGAATTCAGGATCTGGTTCAGGATATAATCAACTACATTTGAAAAAGAAAGAGGTAATATAGATTATTTGGCGTAATGATCTTCAGTCCTGGCTGCGTGGTACTAAATGGGGCGGGGGGGAGGGGAGGGGCTTTTAAAAGTGCCAGGGCCTGGGCTTTCCACCCAGAGTTCCTGAATTAGCGGAGCTGGCGATGGGGTCTGGGCAGCTGGGAGGCCACGTAGAATGTCCCAGGGAATCTGGCTGTAGCCAGGTTCGAGAATTTCATGGACATGGTCCACCAACTTCTCTCATTTAACAGGGGTCTTTTCCCCACCCAGCATACTCCACCTAAAATAGCAGAATTGTTCTCTGGCCCAAAAGGTAAAGCAGTCACTGTGAAGCCAGGTGTGTAGCTCCCGGGGAAGATGGCGGCTGGCACCAGTTGGCACCTCCCCAGAGGGCGTGCGGGGGCCTGTTCTCAGCCCCGTGGTGGGCACGAGCCTTGAACAATCCCCTCTCTGCCCTGGGAGAACCCCAGGCTTGGAGTCGGAAGACCTGGCTGGAGCCCTCACTCCATTATTACTACTCTGAGCGACCTTGGTTAATACATGGGACCGTTCTGGGCCTCTGCGGCCTCATGTGTAGAATGAGGGAAGTCATGCCTTCCCAGTGAGAAGAATAAGGCACTCGTGAACAGGTTTGTCCCTGTGTAGAGCCTCAGAACTAGCTAGTCCGTGGGGGACACTGTGCACCTCTGGGGAATCACCCTGGATCCTGAGGCCACGTCCTCAGTGGAGTGGCCAAGCCCAGGGTCAGCCTGGCTCCAGACGTGGGGTTTTAGGGGGAAACCCTAGAGTCCCAGGTGTGCGGTGCCAGAACCAGGGGTGGGAAGGGGGGGTGGTCAGCGAATGCCAGGGGCCCATCAGATCAGAAACCACGCCTGCCTGTGGCACCCATCCTGAAGTGAGAATGGAGGCCTTTCCTGCAGAGCGAGGCTGTCTTCTTTTGTAGCACGTTTTCCCAGCACCACGGTCTAAGTGGCAGGAGGACTCCTGGAAATGAGAGGCGGGGGAGTCTGTTGGCTACTTGGATTCCAGCTCTGTTCTGCAGGGTGCAAGTCACCTCAGCAGCCCGGGCCTCCCGTTTCCTGCACAGGGCGGGTAACAGCCCCTCCCTGAGCGAGGTGTCTGGGGCACGAATGATGGGAGTGAATGTTCGCGAAGCCCTGAGCGCGGTGCTGGCTGACGGTGATGCCAGGTAGGGGTCGGCCGCTGTGCCACACAGGGCTAACCTGTCTGTCCCCTCCCGTCCCAGTGCCTAGCCCCTCTTGTAACGGCTTCGACAGCACCCTTTCGAGGCCCTGCCGGGTGCCACTTGGAAAGGAGGTCTGCTTCATCGCCACCGTTCGCCTGGCAACGCCCCAATTCTTAAAGGCAAGTACCCGGGAGAGAATTTATCATGTAGAACCAGTACAACTAGTCCCATTTAGTTATAGTTCATTAACCGTCTCTATGGGAAAGAATAAGACTGCAGTGGCGCTGTCACTGACTTTGAAAAGTTGAAATGTCTGGCGTCTATACCTGTGTCAGCCCCCACCTGCCCCTTGCCTTCACTCTGGTCTCCTGCGAGCTGTTTTGCTGCAAGGCAGCGTCAGCCACTGCTCAGCCTGCAGAGGCTCATTTGTGACTCCGTCGACCCTCCCACTTTTCACGCCAACGTTAAGACCACTCAGGGCAGGCCTAGGTGAGGACCCAGTGTCAGAACTAGGGGTTTGTCTGTGTTCTCTCATCTGTGATTGCTCTAACACCCGTGGCATGAATGCCGAGTTAAATTAGTCATTCAAATTCAGATGAAAAGCCATTTTCCACATGTTTACCACACTTCTAGATAATGGGAAGGGAGTGGTGTGACATTTTGGCTCTTAGGTATTTTTCCCCAGCTTGTGACATAAATTTAGTATCAGCTAATACTGAAATTAGCTACAGATGATGAGTTTCGTCCAACACAACTTGGAGACTTGCTCTCAATGATTTTAACTTCTGTTATCCTTCTACCATGCGTTCTTGAACAAACGTAGGGTGAGCGTCTGGCACCCTGAGCAACATTTTTTCCCCTTCTAATACAGGAAATGTGCATAGTTGACGAACCCTTAGAGGAATTCACTTCAAGGCATAGCTTGGAATGGAAATTTTTATTTCTGGATCACAGGTTTGTGAAAAGAAAAACATATTTGGGTTGGGTCCTTTTCAAGTGTTTGCTTGCGTGAGCCAGGCTCTCCTTGGGAGAGAAAAGTCGGGCCTGGTCCCTTCAGGGAGAAGGGCTTTCTGGCAGCAGGAAAAATCGTTCCCAGCCAAGAGTGAGGCGGCTTCCCTTCCACTGCAAGTTGTCTGTGGCTATGTTCTGTGTTTGGGTCAGAACATCTCAGGAGAGCCCGGTGTCACAGCCCGGGGACATCCCTGGGATACCCTCATGCCCACACCCGCCCCTCGGGACCCTCTCCAGTTCCCAGGAAGGCAGGAGCAGATGGGAGGGAAACTCCTCATCTTACTTCTCTCAACACCCCTTTGTCCCTTTAATTCAACCTGCTTTCTTTCTTCTATAACATTTTTCACAGCTGAAGGGTGAGAAATCTCCCCTCCCCACCCTTTAACTTTTTATTACGCTTTGGGGTTGGGCTGACTCAATCCATAGCTGTTTTTAATCATTTGGTAATGATAAAGTTTATTATTATTTAACCCAGGTTATGCCAATGAAACTGAGTATTTAAATGCCAGGAAGTTTGAGCACTTTGGAAAACACAGCCTCTCTGGTGTGAACCATTGCAAAATTATTTTCATGCCCTTGTTCTTGAGAAATGAGGCCACTGTGTTGATCATTAAACATGCAAACTGGCCCCCTCTGGATGGAGGTGCTGCCGTGGTGAGATGGGCAGGGTATTTGCTCTCTGACGAACTGTCCCCATTGCTTGGCAGAGCCCCTCCAATCATAGGATACCTGCCTTTTGAAGTTTTGGGGACCTCGGGCTATGACTACTACCATATTGACGATCTGGAGCTCCTGGCCAGATGCCACCAGCACTGTGAGTACCGCACATCCAGCCCCAGGGCCAGACGGCCTCCAGCCCCCTCCACGGAGCCCCGACAGCACGACTCTTGGGCCCTGGAAGTCTGTTTATTACTTGGTTTCTTTTTAAAGAGGAAGACTTAGTTTTCTCTAAAATGATGTAGGTGTGGGGTAGAGGTCCTTCTGTGGTTTGCCCCTGGGTTGTGTTTCTGTGTTTCCACCTGGAACTGACTTTGCCCCACCTCCTCCCACCTCCCCCCCGCCCCACCTTCCCGTGCCCTTCAGATACGTAAGCTATTTTAATCTGACTTAAGAAAATAAGACAATGATGGTCATTTTTTCTAAGTTATGCAATTCATTTCGAAGACAAAATACCAAATTCAGCATCCCTGCTTTTTGTCAACATACATATATGGGTCACAAGCTACAGGCCAGGTACTGAGCTAGGCCCAGGACGTAAAGACGATCAGAATCTCCTTACTGTTCTGTAGGAGCAAGGTCTAATGGAAAAGCAGAAATACGTGACATTATAGGATGCTGTCACTGCATTAGAGGGGATGTGCTCAGGATACTGGGGGGCTCAGCCAGCTGGGGGAGGGGATCAGGGAAGGCACTCTGCCACAGAAGAGGACAACAGGTGGGCAGAGGTAGGGGAGGTAGGACTCATGATGTGGGGGGATGTGGAAGAATGACCAGTATATCTGGGTTCTCACTTAGCAAGAGTTGTCAAGAATTAACCATGCAAAGCCATATTTTCCGTGCCAGGTTCTAGCTTTAAACAAGAACATTTTTCATCATCCTGACTTCTGGATCCTGACACATGAATTGACCACCAACGCTGTATTTTGATAGACGTGCTGTCCGTAGTACCCGTATAACTTTCTGTTCTCCACTTTCTTGTCAAAGGAAGAGTAGGCTCGAGTTCCATCGGGGTCTTCTGTTGGAATCTGAGGCTAATCTTTAAAACTTGAACCCCTTGCTCCTCAAAGTATGGTCCTCGAGTAGCAGCAAGGGCAGTGCACGGAGTCGGCTAGACTTGTAGACTCTCGGGCTTTCCCTCCAGGACTGTGGAATCAGAACGTCCATTTTAACAAGACCCCCCAAAGGATTCATGGGCACAGGAAAGTTTGAGAAGCAGGGTTACCTCAAGCCTTGGCTGCTTCTGACCCTTCTAACGGAGCAAGGCCACCCTGAAGGTAGAATTACCTTCATGGTCTGAAGGACTTGGCCCAGGGCTCAGGCAAGACATTCTCCCTCTGTGGAGCCCATGCCCTTGCTCAGCTGGGCTTCCTACCTCTTCGGAGATCACATTTTCCAAGGCAGTGGCTCCCGTTGTCACTTCGGTTTCCCAGTTGTGTATCTGTTATCTGTTTGCGGAAGGAGGGGCTAAATTCCAGGCCCTGAGGCAGTGACCCAAACTGTTGTTCTTCCCTACACCCACAGTCCCAGCCTTCTGCCCCGAGCAGGCTCAAACTCCAACAGCACCCATTCTGTTCTGGACGCCCCCAGAGAAGCCCACCGACAGACTTAACCCTAGGGGGCTCCACACAGCCCTGCGGCAGCGGGGCCTGAGCTAGAAGGCATCTGTAGGCGACTCTCTCATTTAGGACCATGTAGACGAAGCAGGAACTGCTGACTGACAGCCACCGAATCCATGCCGAGGGTGCGGGCTGTCGGGTCTATTTTGGGCCCCCTTCTCCCAGTGTCTGCATTGCTGTCTGTCCTGAGCCCCGCTCCTGCAGCTCCAAAGACAGCGCCGCCTGCAGCAGGCAAACCTGAGCCTCTTTGTAATTAAACGCGGGTTTGGGAATCGGCCCTTCGCTGAGGCTCTCTTAAGCCTTTGAGCATTTGGGGAAGGGTGCGGATTGTTTTTCCCTTATTTAAGAATTCAATATCGTTTCCCGGGATCTTGATAGTCACTTAAAATACAGCACACCTGGAGAAGGGCACGCTGTTTGGCATGGTGTTTCTGAAAGCTTATGTTTTCAACAGTACCTTCTGGGGGAGAGCATTTTCGTATCCGCGTTTGCTACCTGCAGCCTCCGTTTTCTGCCAACAGTGATGCAGTTTGGCAAAGGGAAGTCCTGTTGCTACCGGTTTCTGACCAAAGGCCAGCAGTGGATTTGGCTGCAGACCCACTACTACATCACGTACCACCAGTGGAACTCCAAGCCCGAGTTCATCGTGTGCACACACTCGGTCGTCAGGTGAGGGCTGGGGCTGGGCGGGCGGGCCAGTGGTCCCAGGTCCTGCAGAGCAAGCGAGCCCGGGCTTGAATTCCTCCACGGGGCCCGGGGTGTCCTCCGCAGTTCACAGAGGAATCTCCGGAGCTCAGCTTCCTGCCAGGGACACAGCATCTCTGTTCCCTCTGGGGGGTTAAGTGTTCGGTTCGGCCCCTCCGCAAGCTTCACGCGCTCTTTCCAGCTGCCAGGATGTGACTTACTGCTTCACTGACCTGCTTCCACATTTCCCCTCCTCTCCATCCATCCTCCAGCCTTCCCTGGTCACTGTTTGGAGACAAAAATTAAAATTTTGCCTCTAAATCACTCACAGACCTAGTCCCCTTTGTTTCTAATGCATTAAAAGCCCCTGCTGGCAACTGAGGCAGCGTTGGGAGTAGAGCCTGGCTCCAGGGGAGAGGGTTCCAGGCAGTTCCCAGTGGCCTCAGGGACCCCCCAGCCCAAGGTGGGTGAGCAGAGCTTCCAAGGGAGGCCGTGTATCTATACTTTCCTAGACACAGGCTCTGTAAGGTCACGATTCCCGAAGGTAGAGGAGAAATGCCATTCATGGGCTTTTTCCCCTCTGACTACAGAAATTTTAAGGACATCAATCAGTTTTAAACTGATCTAGAGAAGAGCATATGAGCAGAGCAAAGAAAGGTTATATACATTGTAGGTATGTATGTATATAGACGTAATAGACAAGACAGATAAAAGATGGGTAGATATATATGGGTACATATAGACACTATCCGTAGATACCGCACCTTGTATATACACATAAGAGATAGACAACGGGTAGATAACAAGTAGGTAGGTGAGTAGGGAGATAAATGGATAGATACCATACATACACACATGCATATATACAGTCAACAAGTCAATCTCTCTTCTTTAATAAGTGGGGAGAAAATGCCTGTCTTTCTTGCCAGTGACCCCGACCATCCCATTGCATGCCTCTTCTAGGGACTTGATCTTAGCTTCTCAGCCCACCCTTGGGCACTTCAGCAGCCAGGGGTTTCTGACGACAGGTGAGTCCTCCCTACCGCCACCCAGCCTGGGCCTTTGCCGCAGGGTCCTTTTGCCCCCAGGGAAGGTTGGCCATCGTCATCATCTTGGTCTTCAGACTCTGCCCTTGACCTTACTCTTCCTCTCCATCCTCTACCTCCCTAATCTTGGAAAGCAACTCTCAGAGAAAGTAGGGAGTGAACTAGTTAGTAAATAAGGTAACAAGCATTCCAGAGGCCCCAGAGCCACTGTCACTTGCCAGGGCCCCTCACCCAGCCTGTTCCTCCCCGTGAAGCAGAGGCCAGAGCTGGGGCCCTTCAGCCGTCACCACATTGGACCGATTTCCCTGTGCTCTTTTAAAAGTGGGCCCATAGACAAATCAGTGCTCTGAGTCTAGACCTAGATTTGTTTGAGAGAAAACTGTCAAAGGTTGTACTGACTAAAAAAGTCTTGTGTCACGTCTCGGTATGCACAGTCCAGACTGGGTAGGTTTTAAGAAAGGCTTCTGGTTATTCAAAGGCCTCGCCTTATCCTGTAGATGAAAATATGTTTCTAAAGACAATTATGTTTAGAAGTTTCAGGACATGGGGAGAAGAAAAGTAAAGGAGAAGGGAGAAGAAACACCGTGGAAAGGAAAATATTTCGGTTGTCACATTAGAAGTCACCCCAGTGGCAGTTAGACACAGAATTTGAGACTCCCTCCTCAAACAAGTGACAAGACTAGCCTCCTTTGTGGTGACGATTCTGGGGTGGGCGTCACGTGGGGTACCTCGACGTATCACACAAGCCCTCTCTGCTGTTGCCATCTGGAACGTCCCACCTCCAGCTCTGGTCTCTTGATTTCCTGATCAGTTACGCGGACGTCCGGGTAGAAAGGAGGCAGGAGTTGGCTTTGGAAGACCCACCACCTGAGGCCGTCCACCCTTCAGCACTAAAGGTAAGCGATCCCCACCAGACGGCTAAAGGCCAAGTTAGCCTAAGTAAGTTCTTCCATGAGTTGTTATAATGAAGCTAGGAGGATTTTGATTTGCTGTGCTCCCGGTACTATTCAGCGTGCTTCTCGGGTACTCACTCTTTACCATCACCATATTCCTGCGTGGCGGGCACTGTTACTACCCTCGTCCTTCAGACGAGGCACAGAAGCACACACAGGATTTAGCGCACAGACCCAAGGCCACTGAGGGTGAGAACTCACAGAGCTGGTTAAGAAACAGCCTCTGGACTCAAAGAGTGATCTGGCAACTTTCCATCCTTACGAGAGCAGTAATAATAAACCCACTTTGTATCTCTCCCACAGATAAAAAAGTTAGGGGCTTATTCCATCGTCCCATTGAGGTGTGGAATAATTTGAATGCCCTGGTCCTTCCCTTAGCCTAGGGGCTGATGGTCTGCCTGCAAGACCCGGGCCTCACCCCCCACCCTCCGTGTCTTCAGTAGCAAGGTGCAGTTTCTACGGTGTCTGCGGGTCTTAGTGAACAGCCGTGTTGGAGCCAGCTTCGTGCCAGGGAGCTCTGCAAGTCAGGGGTGTCCGCCTTCACAAAGCCTTACCGTCATCCTTCTCCGCATGGGGCTCTCGGGTCCCCTGTAGTCGGGCTTTCTCCGTACCCGCTCCTGGTGTGTCAGACAGCTGGAGGGAAACGTGCAAGCGGACCAGAGCCCTTCCTCAAAGGTCATTCTTCAAGCAGACACACATGTTGGGAGAAAAGGAGAGAAAGGGAAGGGAGGGAGCATTGTACTTCATCAAAGCCAAGAAGCTGTCTGTTATAAGATCCCCCATTATTTATCTCCCATTAAGAAAGAGAAAATGCTGTCACCAGTCCATCTGTGAAATACGGACTTCTTTTCATTAGAGGTCACATCCCAACTTCAGATATGTCACTACGTAGAGGGGAAGTGTCTCTTATCATTGGTGACATGTGGTTCAAGTGCCAGGCTGCCCCGCAACCTAGAATGCAGAGACGTTGGCCAGGAGCTGCTGCAGCAGCAGTGGTCCAAAGAAAGTATCTCTGGCCCATGAGAGTCGAGTTGGAGGGAAGGAGAAACCACCTGTAAAGACCAGAGAGCAGTCCGTGTCTTGGGCGAGCCTCCCCTGCTGGCGCGTTCGCGGTGAAGTATCGGATGGTGGTCCGTCACCAGCCCGCTGATATGACACACCTGTCCTTGTTTATGGACGTGTTTATTTCCCAGCTCTGTCATACAATGCATCATGCATCATGTCCGAGAACAGGACCCAGCTGCTCATAGGCAGGCATTAGACACACCATACATCACGGCTCGTGAACAGGCACAGTGTGCGTCATCCTGTCGGAAATTCGTTCTTGAGGTTTCCGACCCTTCAGGAACCCTAGAACCCAGTGGAACTTCTCATAAACATGCACATATGTCTAAACACACAAATACAATCTCGGGCTGCCCCTTTTAAAGGAAAAGCCCAGGGGACAGTGCTTTTCAAACTATCAGTGGCAATGGACTCTGATTTCAAATCTGTCACTGACCGGTGCATTTGCCAAACGGAAATTCCCATGCTTGGGTGTGATGTGCAGCTCCGTCAGATGGCTAGAAAAGTCTCTCAGTGCTCACCGCCACTGCCTGTCCAGATTTGTCTGCTGACCAGGAGCACACGATTGGCAAACAGCCGTGGGCCAGGGCCTGCGCTCCGAGGGCCGTGTATCTGGGACTAAGCCGCGGAGCCTCCGAGTTGACATTTAGCAAATCCAAGCACACCCCGTGATTCTGTTTTGCGCAAAGGACTGTAGGTCACATATCAATCGTTTCAGCCCTTACTCGGGCACACACCCAGTATCCACCCTCCCTGGAGTCCTGACCCAAAAGACAGAATAGCCACATAGACTCACACCCAGAGATTTTAGACCCAAGACCGTGGGACATAGGACAGCCTATCCAAACAGCCTAGAGATGCCAGGAATGTCACCATCCTCCTATGACTGGATAGGAGCATGGCTCAGGAAGGTGGGCATTATGTTTCTTCTTTAGCTTAAAAATTACCCTAATCCCTGCTGTCTTACACTTATGACACTAAAAAGTGCAGGATGGAAAGATGGCTTCTTAGGGCTGGAAGGGCACCGTTGCTTTCTCATCACACAATACTCGAAGCAGGGCCATCCTGGGATCCAGGATCAGTTAGCATCCAGGATCAGTTAGGATCCAGGAATTAGTAGATGGGAGATCATTGACCCTTTGCCTGTTCTCCACGCTGGGGCCCCAAAGCTACAAAGGAGAAGCAGTGGGGAGACCATGTGGGAGATGCTCTGATGGGTCCAAAGGCATTGGTTTCATCAGAGTGTTAACGATTCAGTACACCAGCAACCTCATTTCTAGAACTTGCCTCTTCTCCCCTTCTGGGAAAGCCAAGATTCTGGGCAGTGAGGTGACAGTTTTAAGGAAAAAATAAAATGCACCATCGGTTATGAAAATCTAAAAAATCAAAATGCAAGGTGAGAAAGCATAACAGATCCTGCTTTTGTAAGGCCACAAGTGTCTCAAAGACACCTAGATTACATATATGTACGAATATCCTACCCCAATATGTCAGGACTTCCAAATGGTTCCCATCTTTCTCCCTCCACCCTCCAAATTTTTCCACACAGAGGAGAGCTAAAGTCCTGTCATTCATTCCCATCACCTCGATGCTGAAGTTGTGTGTGTGTGTGTGTGTGTGTGTGTGTTTCAGGACAAGGGCTCCGGCCTGGACTGTCAGCAGCACTTTAATGCACTTGACGTGGGCACCTTGGGCCTTAACCCCAGTCAGTCACCATCGGTGTCCTCCAGAAGCTCCCACAAATCCTCGCACACGGCCATGTCAGAACCCACCTGTGAGTGTCCTGCCACGGATGGTGGGGGATGGGTGCCCCACACGGGACCAGGGTATGGGGGGCACGGAGCCCCGCGAAGGGTCCCAGGCCTGAGCAGAATCAGGGCAGTCCATGGCTACCGAGTGGGAGCTGCCTTGGTGCTCATTCTTGCTCCCTTTCCCGCGGGCTTCCTGCCCTCCCCCTCTCCCCACTCCGGAGCAGACAGAAGGCAGGTGACACGCAGACCCGAGAGTCTGGCTGGGCTTGAGGGACTCTGGCGAGGTGTGAGGTCAGGCAGGTGGTTGAACCAGGCTCTGGACGTGAAGTGTGGGGATGGTTTGCTGTCATCTGCCTGCTCCCAGGTGAGGTTGGAGGCTGACAGAACTTGCTGGACTTTGTCAGGGAAGCCAGCCAGGCCCTTGTCTCGTGTGCACTGTAGTCATTTTTCCCCTCTTTTGATAAGAAAACTGCTAAGTCTGTGTGGATCGGGAAGGTGATGAGTTGCTTTCTTACAGCCACCCCGAGCAAGCGGATGGCCGAGGCCAGCACCACGGCTCTGCCAAGGTCGGCCACCCTGCCCCAAGAGCTCCCCGTGCTGGGGCTCAGCCAGGCAGCCACCATGCCGGTACGTGACTTGAAACTTCTCGGCCAGGGGCGCCCCACTGGGGCGGGGCTGGCTAGACCCCAGGACCGCGAGCTGCATCTTCCCAGAGAACCAGCCGTACTGGACGTGGAGAGTGTGGGGTGGCGGGCAGGGTGGGAAGCTAGGTCGTTTAATTAGCAACTAATTTGAAACATTTTTCCTCCAAAATCAACATGGATGTATAGTCAAAGAATGCCAAATCCAAACGAGATTTAAAGATTAAGCCGGACGTCTCAAACCAGGGATCACCCCCCCCCCAGAGTCTCTGAGGACACAGGACCCTACCATTGTGGGTCCTGTTTCGCCCCAGTGGAAATGTTTGAGAAGTCCCTGTCAACAAAAATGTACCCCTGCATGTATCAGGCAGTGTCCCTGATCTGCACCAGACCTCTCCAGAAGGTCAGGGACCGAGTGGCCTTTTAGAAGGCATGCTGGCTGTATGCAAAATCACTGATGTACAATTCTCTGGTTATCTGTTGCCTCGTAAGGGATCGCCTCAAACTTGGAGGTGTAAAGCAAAAGTCGTCTCTCACATTCACGGGATTCGAAACGAGCACAGTGGGGCTGACTCCGCTCTGCGGCCTGGTGTCGGAGGCCTCGCGCACCAGCCAGGGCTAGGGAATTCACATCCTGGGTGTATCTGCTCGCATGGCTGCCCCCCGGGCTGGACTGGGCTGACTGAAGCCTGGGCCCAGCTGAGACCATCCACCCTTGACTTGCATGGGCCTCTCCCTGCCTGAGAGCTGAGCTTCTCCCAGCACGGCAACTGGGTTCCAAGGAGAAATGTCTGGAGGGGGGGCTTTCCGTGAGAACCAGGCGGAAGCTGCATGGCTTTCTATAACCTAGCCGCGGGAGTCCCACAGCGCCACCTCTGCCATGCCTCTTGGTCAGAGCAGTCCCAGCTCATCCACAGAGACGGACAGAGACCTCCACCTCAGGATGGGAGAAGTGTCCAAGAATTTCAGGGGCCGCATCCGGGTCGTTGCCAACTACCTCATCCCCATCCCTCGCTGACACCGGGGATGGAAGTGAACATGCCACCTTCCTGCTTGCCGTCTCCATGAAAGTTATGCACGCCCTACTTGAAAAGCTTAGGCGACGAGTTTTATTTTCAAATCAAACATGACAAAGACCATGAATGCCATTCTTCCAGCACTTGGCTGCCCAGTCTAACTACTTTCTGCCACCGATGGAGGCACAGCCCCTCCCCACTGTGCTAGGGACGCAATTGGGAGACTCCAGACCGGGCTGTGGGTGGCCCCGTGCTAGGATTTCTCACTCAAAACCAGCCTCCTGTTGTCACTTCCTCCCAATGCGGTCCAGGGTGACATTTCCCATTTGGGCTGCTTCCTATGGTCCCTAGCACCTGAGGACAGTTTGGGAATAACTTCAGAAGAATTCTTTTGACTTTTCTGTTTAAAACTGTCACGAGCCCATGAAGGTGAAGCGTTTCATTTCTTGTTTCTACACATTGTCTCGCCACCATCCCCCTGCCCTGTCCTGAGTGATCAGGAAACAAGGTCTGTGACTCAGCTGACTTCCCAGGAGTCTCTCGAGTGGATTCCAGGCAAAGTCTGCTGAAATTGCACCAGTACTCACTGCCTGGAGGAATGAGTGGGTATAGACATGCAGGGCACTAATGCACGTCGGTCTACGTGAGTGTTGAGCAGAAAGAGGAAGGACCACGCGCAAAGCCAACACTGGTTATTAGCACAGCCCCGTTCACACAGCTCGATGACACCACTAAGAATTTATCAGTTTGGGAGAAGAGCAAGCACATCCACCAAGAATGGAGTCCGGAACAGAAGGCAAGGGAGGGGGGTGTGGAGGAGAGCTGAGAAGCTCCGGCACATCGCAGCGGCTCTGCAGGGCACACCGTGGCAGGAAGGCATCACGGATCCCGAGGGGGACTCCAGGACCTTGCTTGAGAGCACGCTGCACCCTTCACCAGCCGTGTTTCGGCTCTGACTCCATGTCCTGCGAGGGCAGCAGCATAGCTCACCTTCTAGAAGTGAGCTCTTCACTCTAGTGCAGAGGGCCTCCTATAAGCCAGAGAACCCAGCTGACTGAGAGCACCCATGGACCTCTGGAATGGCCCAGAAGTGGTGTTTGTTAACAAAGCCCCCCTCTCTTCCCCAGGCTCCACTGCCAGCCCCATCATCCTGTGACCTCACCCAGCAGCTCCTGCCCCAGACCATCCTGCAGAGCCCCTCTGCCCCCATGACACAGGTGAGTCTCGGGCTCAGGAAAAGGGACACCTGGTGGTCGCACTTCCCCCAAGACATAATGCGCAGTATCCCCTTGTGTGGGGGTGGGGATACACTGGTGCCCAAGTGTATGTACCAAACCAAGATCTCACAATGGGGAATGTTTCTCCCCATGTGCCCGTGGGACGTGCCGAGCTTTGAACTCTGTCCTATACCTGTCCCCTCCGGCCATCATCGTCTTCTTAATCTTCGTTCATCTCTCTGCCACTTTTCTCTGTTCCTTTTACTCTTTATGACTCCAAATTGGTTATGTTATTTTAGCAAAAGTTTAAATTAGGCCAAATGTCATAGGGAGACTGCAAAATTGTAAGAGCTGTGAGTCCAGTACTATAAATATCACATCGAGGGTTTTTTTGTTTTGTTTTTGTTTTTTTTTAAGGATCATGACTTTGCTGAGTAATTCCTTCTTTGTTTCAGCAACAGTCAGTGAGTTACTATTTGGGTCGGGGAGTGAGCGAGCGTGAGGGGCCCAGGGATGCTTGTAGCTCAGCCCTTGCTGTTAGTAGTCAGGGTTCAAGGGAGGGCCAGGCAACTGTTAATAGTCAGGGTTCAAGGGAGGGCCAGGCATATAAACAGGTCAACCTCCATGGCAGGGTGTGTGTGTTTACAGAACCAGAAAGAAAATTACCTCCCCCCCCCCAGGAGGTGATGCTTGAGCTGGGCCTGGAAGAATGGGTAGGAGGTTGCCAGGTGGAGGGTCCACAGGGAAGGCGTCTGGGCTTGGGCAGGGAGTTTGGACAATATGCACCCCGCTTGAGGCCCGGCAGGCGGCAGGCGGCTGAATGAAGCAGCAGTCATTCATTCTGTGGCCCAGGAGGGCGGGGGAGCTGATTGGCATACATTGGGCTGAGGCCAGCCTCCGCTTTCCGTTCCTTTCTGGCATATTTAGCTTGGTCTCACTCTCTGGCCACAAGGGGGTCCCAGGTAGCAGCAGCTCACCAACTGGCTGCACTCTTGCCAAAGTGCGGACTTCTGTGTCGGCGCAAACCTGTCACCGCTGATGAAAACTCTTTATAACATATGTCCCTTTAACAGCGGTCTCGAATGCTTTCCTGGAATAAGAAAGGCACCTGCTAGCACGTGCTCCTCGCTCGAGTTAGGCTGGGAGGATGTAAAACGCATGCAGAGTCGACTAATTAAAATCATCTATATTCATCCTCATTAGGGGAAAAAAAAAAATTCTCTTCGAATTTCCAAGGCACATTTGGTATGAAATTAGTAACTTTTTCAATCCAAAGGCACCTAAAATAAGAGCCCCTCTAACTTCTGGGTCTTGCATAAGTAAAGGAATGTCTTTGTTTTATAATGCATAATGATGTGATTAAGGTCTTCTTCAAATTCTGATTTTTCATGTATGGAACATCATTTTACTTAACAATAACAGTTCTTACTCTGTTAAGCATATTATACTTAATAATAAGCACATTCTTGAAGACATTCTTGCATAATTGCTGACCTTTCAAGTCAGGGGGCTCTTTTCACACCTGCTCCATGTAAAACAATGGATTCTACCATTTTCTCTCTTCCCATTCACTGCTGTTATTGCTCTCACACGCTATCACAGAAAGGGGGGAAGAAATAAAATCCAAAACGTGAGAAATGGTTATCTGGGTAGTTGCTGGTTTTGCTTCATATTTCAATCCAAAGGCACCTAAAATAAGAGCCCCTCTAACTTCTGGGTCTTGCATAAGTAAAGGAATGTCTTTGTTTTATAATGCATAATGATGTGATTAAGGTCTTCTTCAAATTCTGATTTTTCATGTATGGAACATCATTTTACTTAACAATAACAGTTCTTACTCTGTTAAGCATATTATACTTAATAATAAGCACATTCTTGAAGACATTCTTGCATAATTGCTGACCTTTCAAGTCAGGGGGCTCTTTTCACACCTGCTCCATGTAAAACAATGGATTCTACCATTTTCTCTCTTCCCATTCACTGCTGTTATTGCTCTCACACGCTATCACTTAGAAAGGGGGGAAGAAATAAAATCCAAAATGTGAGAAATGGTTATCTGGGTAGTTGCTGGTTTTGCTTCATACTGGGTTTCTAAAATGTCTAAATTAGAGTAAAGGTCTTTATCAAAAAGGCCATGATCAGGAATAGGACAAGAGACTAATGCTTGGGTGTCCTGGAAGGCCTTGAGAAAATCAGAAGTTACTAGAAGTAACTAACACTTAGGAAGGACAGTGCCGGCCCCTCCCTGACTGCCCAGCCCCCTCCTGTTTCCCTTTGGAGCCAACTGGGCTACCCAGACTGCCCTCTCTACTGGACGTGCAAGACGTAGCCCCGAATGTTTCCTGACTTTGTAGAACCCACCACGGAACCTTTTGTGTTGTGTTTTGTTTTGTTTTTAATTTCATACCTGGTAGAACTCCTTTTCTTTCTCAATCAAATTCTCTTCCAAAATCCCGGCTCAGTGTTTCGATGAGTTACATTCTGCTGGAGTTTTTGCTGATACAGTCTGGCATAGTGCAGGTATTTTTAAACTCATGTTGAACAGCAGAACTTGTTCTTGTAAATGAAGTCTGAAGCCCAAGACGCTCTGAGTGAGGTGGAACTGGGAGGCGGGGGAGGTGTTGCTGGCAAAACCTCTTGGCCTCACCCAGCTCCCTCCCAAGACTCCGGATTCACATTTTGGCCCCTACCACCTTCTAGCTCTGTGATCCCAAGCAAGTTGCATGTGTGACATGGGGGTATGATGTGAAGAATTGGTGTCCTGTCTCTGCTGGCCTGGGGCAATGACAGGCAAGTGTGGGTCTCCGCAAACGGCAGCACCCGCCTTTATTATTTGTGCTGGTTCTTTTAATTATTATTTTGCCACTCCCAAAACTTTGGTCAGTTAAGCCATCCTTCAGTGTATCCAGCTGTATCCGAAACTCTCCCGGCCTCCTTGCTTTTCCATGTATGGGAGGTCAAAGAACAGAGAAAGAGTCTCTGGAGGTGTTTGCAAAAGACAACGGGCAAGAAATGGACTAGGGAGATTTTTGGGATAGAGATCAAGGGAATGGAGGTTTAAAAAAAAAAAAGAAAAGAAGAGAAGAAGAAAGGGAGGGCGAGAGGGAGGAAGGAAGGAAGGGGTGAGCAGAAAAGCCCCAGACCAGCAAACACAAGAAACAGGAATTATTGAGTGCCCCAGAGAGCCCAGAGCAGGAGTGCCGACTTCACCTGCAATGATCTCCCACTCTCCTCCTGTTTCCTGCAAGGAAACGCCTTATGCCAAGGTGGACAGGTAACATGGGGCAGGGATCATCTGTAGAATCTTCCTACAGCCAACTTCCATCCCAGGAAAGGGGCAAGAGGTAAAAGAAGGGGAAACTTGGCGCTCCTGTGCAAAACACTTCTCAGTGTCCCTCCTGTAAGGTCGTCCTCTGCCAGTGCTACCCTCAGGACAAATGTCAGGTGATTGCACCACTCTTTTCCTTAGTTCTTTTGTGAACAGATTTGTAAGAAGTTCATAACAGCAGATGAGCCCGGGGGAAGGGAGGGAAGGTGGTAAGGCCTCCATGGCTCAGGCGGGTTAGGAGGGCAGGGCCTCCCACGAAACGTTGGTATCAAGTTCATTTGCGAATTGTTACGGAGGAGCCTTGCTTGCCAGGATCAGATTTAGGATAATGATAGGACCCCTGATTGCCTATGAACTGTCACCTGCTCTCTGATGCACTGCTTTCGACATTCTTCTCCAAAACCGTTTGTCTGTCTAACCAAATTGGGAATATCCGTTTGTGAGTGCTGCGTACAAAATCACATCCCAATTCCGGGGCCCTCCTGGACTGCCATGCGGTACATTAGACCTGCAGATTTCAGCAGACCTCAGAATAGCCCACACGGGGACCCCTGGAACTCCCGGCCCTCATCCAAAGCCCCTGTGCACTGCTGAGCTCGCCAGCAGCGAGGCACTCAGTAGGGATACCAGGATGGGTGGATAAGGGACAGGAAATGAAAGTGGGCAGGGCTGCTCAGAATAGCAGCAACATCTGTCTGTGAGGCTGAAATCATTCTTTCATCTGGTTGTGTGTTTTGACTCCACCTTCAAGTTCTCAGCACAGTTCAGCATGTTTCAGACCATCAAAGACCAGCTGGAGCAGCGGACACGGATCCTGCAAGCCAACATCCGGTGGCAGCAGGAAGAGCTCCACAAGATCCAGGAGCAGCTCTGTCTGGTCCAGGACTCCAACATCCAGGTGACGCCCCTTCCCGGGCCAGTGTCTGCCCTGGTCTCTGCCCTCCCTACCACCCTGTGACATATTTATCCGTCCTTTCCGGGTGGGCAGGACTCCCGCCAAAGTCCCTCTGAACTGCCCTCAGAGGTCCTGCTTATTGAGCATATTGAAACCTCCAACACCAAGTACAAGGAATGAATCCTTGTACTCCATCCCCAACTCCAGGCCAAACGTGAATTTCACAGGACACCCTCCCCATTTACCCCTTGTTCTGTTGGGCGCGTAATGTCTATACATCCCCTGCATGTTCATTCATGAGTGGTGGTTGATCGCCCTGCTCTGATGCTGGCCTCCCTCTTGTGGGGTTATGAACACCCAGCACTTGTGTAACTGCCCAGGCTACTGGTGGGGGACATGGACGCCACTGTGCAGTTGCCTCTCATACGAGGCATTAATGGAGGGAGATGTGGGAAATGATGAGATCTGCACCCTGCACCCAGGGGGACAGCCGAGGGAGCTGAGGACTGGAGGTCAGCACCCTGGCATTTCCAGGTCACCCCATTTGTGGCATACCCATTGTGGCACTCTGCATGTTCTGACAACAGCAGCTTTTAACCGTGACACCCTGCCCCAGAAGTCACTTCTTTGAATCCTCTTGAGAGATTGTGTTTGGAAGGAGAGCTATATATACACTAGAGCTCTTTCAAGGATAAATGATTTTTATTTTTACCAAGTTTCACTTGGATCGGTCCAAGACTATACTTCTCCCCAAGTGCATTCTTTTGACCCAGGCTCTAATTGTGAATGTAATTCTAGCTCACCTTGGGAGTCTGCCTTGAGACCTCTAAGCATTTGCACCCCACCCCCCTTAGGAGCGGCAGAAGGAAGCAGGAGAGTCCTCAATGGCTGGAGCCCGGAGCCGCCTCCTGTTGGGGGACCACCACAGACCCTCTCGGGGGCGATGGGCAGGCTCTGTGCGGGTGCAGCGCCAGCTTTGGAAAGCTGATAACGCGCGCCATGCGCGGATGGCACCTGCTGCTCGCCACCTGCCTGCCACGGGCGGGGTGCGGAGGCACTGCTGGCCGGCTTTCCGGACACTACGTGCCCCTGCACAGACCCTGGTCCCAGGGCTGGCCCCCTGCGGCTCAAAGATAGAGAACATGCGCGCGCACAGCCCGCCTAGCTGTCAGCAAGTGGAGCGTCCAGCCACGCCCACAGCTCTGCAGCTGCCCCGCCTCCTCGGCCGCACCCCGGAATGGACCAGGGAGAGGACCACAGTGTTTACAGGAAAAGAAATGGAGTCATCAAGGTGTCAAAGTCCCTTTTTACTTATTCTTTCCCAGCTGTAATGTTTTCTCACTGATCCAGGGCCTGATTGGCAGAACTTGCCTGACTCCAATTACTTGAATGGAATTTTTACACTAACAGGAAGGGGAAAATTGAGCCAGAAACTGCTAAAAGCAAGGTAGGCGTATGAACATCCTCCTCAGAGCCCGGGCTTTTCTATTTCCTGCCTTTTCCACATTCAGGCTGAATTCTAAAATAACAGGCGACACAAG